>NW_026047171.1:293688-373939 GCF_023864275.1 Schistocerca cancellata
CCCCGCTCTCACCGCCGCCCCCGCCCCTCCCGCATCCGTCGGTCTCACCACGTTCACTGACAGCCGCGTCTGCGGCTACACCACAACGGCCCCCTCCCGGCAACCCATTCGTTTTCCTCTTCTTTTGCACAAAAACAACGCCGCACGCGCCAGCCGAGCGCAGCGCAAAGCCACCCACACCGCGCCCCTCCCGTCTTTATAGCCTCCGCGTGCGTCTTGTTTTCTTCGTTTGCCCCCTCCCATCTCCCGAATGCCATGCCAGCAGCGTTACGCGTGCCCATCCCCTGTCCACACACTACCGCGAAACGAACAGCCTTCCGGGCCACATGCAGGGCACGCCCACCGCCATTCCCGGACGCAATTCTCAAAACAACACACACACACACACACACACACACACACACACACACACACACAATGGCTTTGCACACGAACATAGACGGCACGGGCACTGTCGTACATTCTTCCTCAGAACCATCTCAACGAACGTTACATACACATCCGGGAAAGCAAAGCAAAGCAACGCAACGCACCCGCACAATTCAGCCGTCAAAGGTAACGTTCACCACGGCAAGACACTTGCCGCCGCGCCGTTACACGCATTTCAGTGCGGCTACAATACACCTCCGACACGGGAACGTTCCGTTGCTCTACACTGCGTTTCTCCGTTTTGTTTCGTTCTTGTTTTTTTCCGTTTTTTCTCTCTTTTTTTTTTTTCCCTCCGTCCTTTCCTCCACCATTCTCTCCTCACGTTCTGCCCAGACATTCGACCGATCAGAGGTTCGTCCACCTTTCGCTAACCGTCCTCAGCGCGACGGTGTACCAACGGTATGACGGTGCGACGGGTGTTCCAGACGTCCGTTGCGTGATGCCGGTGTACCGCGCCGATCGACAGTGTCCCAGAGGCGACGGATCGGACCACACCACCGACACACACAAACACGTGTACGCACATTCGCCAAAGCGACCGTCGTCTTCTAGCGTCGCGCTTACTCTACTGTACTGCACTGGACCACGCGTGCATGCATCTTCAATGACGACGTCGGTGTGCGTGCGTCGTACGCACACAAGCAGACACAGTCAGTCAGACACGACTATCGAAATCAGAGTCGGAGGAAAGGTACATCATCGTGCGTGTCGCCCGTACAATGCAATACACATTGGTGTCTCAATGCGCGTTCATTTAAACGTCACTCACACGCCTCCACGCTGCATTTACAGACACACATTTCACCCTCGCCATACATGGCGTGCAAACCGACCCGCAAACGGCCGTCGTTACACAACAATCGCGTTTCGTTTCCATCCGTCACGTAACTAACCGGCACCTCCATCCAAAGGGCACATCACCGATCGCACTTCCCCCCCTCGCAGACAGGCAACACCAACTCGTTGTGCGCACGTGCCTCCATTCCACGTCACACCGTGGCCGTACCCCGCAACACGCGACGCGCCCCCCCCCCCAACAATCAAATTCATCGCATCGGCCACCCCACCCCGTCGCGTCGCAACCAAAGCGGTAGCTATTGCCGCCGTCCACCCACTCACACACACAACAAAACAAAACAAACATAAACAACAACAATTCCGCCCTTCCCGCAAAGGCCATTTGGTGGCCCTGAAAAGGGCCGTTTTTGCCGCTCTCGCAACGGAGGAGCCTTCTCTCCTTCCATTCCAGAGCCACCTCCTTACTTGGAGCTCGTGTACTTGGTCACCGCCTTCGTGCCCTCGCTCACGGCGTGCTTGGCCAGCTCGCCAGGCAGCAACAGCCGCACAGCGGTCTGGATCTCGCGGGACGTGATGGTCGAGCGCTTGTTGTAGTGCGCCAGGCGAGACGCCTCGGCCGCGATGCGCTCGAAAATGTCGTTCACGAAGCTGTTCATGATGCTCATCGCCTTCGACGAGATGCCCGTGTCAGGGTGCACCTGCTTCAGCACCTTGTAGATGTAGATGGCATAGCTCTCCTTCCTCTTGCGCTTCTTCTTCTTGTCGCCCTTCGAAATGTTCTTCTGCGCCTTGCCAGCCTTCTTGGCGGCCTTCCCGCTAGTCTTGGGCGGCATCGCAGACAAACAGGAACGTACGGCAGCAACACCAGCAGCAAGCGCTCCGCTCTAGTCAGCGTCTCCCCACACAGTGGCACCCAGCGCGCCCCGCCGCCGCACCTTTACCAGCTCGCCCCGTTGCGGCCGCCGACCAATGGGCCGCGAGCGCAACCGGCCGCCGCACCCGAGAGCATAAAGGACCCCCACCCCTGGCGGCGCCGCCACTCCGCTGCTCGACTCGCTGCGGCTCGCACCGTCGTTCGTCTCGTCTCGTTTTTTACACCACAGCGCATCGCCATGTCCGGACGCGGAAAGGGAGGCAAGGTCAAGGGCAAGTCAAAGTCCCGCTCAAGCAGGGCCGGGCTCCAGTTCCCGGTCGGCAGAATCCACCGCCTCCTGCGCAAGGGAAACTACGCCGAGCGCGTCGGCGCCGGGGCGCCCGTCTACCTCGCCGCCGTCATGGAGTACCTCGCGGCTGAGGTGCTCGAGCTGGCCGGAAACGCGGCCCGCGACAACAAGAAGACGCGCATCATCCCGCGCCACCTGCAGCTTGCCATCCGCAACGACGAGGAGCTCAACAAGCTCCTGTCGGGCGTCACCATCGCACAGGGTGGTGTCCTGCCCAACATCCAGGCCGTCCTGCTGCCAAAGAAGACCGAGAAGAAGGCCTAAACAGAGAGGCCAGGCAATCGGCACGCGGACCCGCCGCCCAGCAGCGCTGCGTGCTCCCCTGCACGCAACGCGCTTTGCCGGCCCGGCTCGGCTCACAACAATCGGCCCTTTTCAGGGCCACCACACAAACCTACGTCCAAAGCAAAATTTCAGTCGTCCTCGCCGCGCTTTGCTTTACTTCACTTCCACAGCCGCCGCCGGCAACAAGACCATACCAACTGCTACGATTGCAGGGGGAGATATTCTGCGAGGTACCTCGGTGTCACGCCTGACATCCAAGTGTCACATAGGGGGACTTGGCACAAACGCTCACGCCAGGATGCAGATCCTGTACCCCTGTTCCCTCGACCCCGCAACAGGGGTAGCGATACTGGAAATATGCGCGCCCTGTATGGGGCTATGCAGCCAGATCGACGATGCATCGCCTACAGAAGGGTCCAAAGCAGAGCGCTCTACGACGGGCCTTACACGTCCCCGCGGCAGACCTGCCTAGAACCACCCACAACACGATTCCGCGCCCTGGCAGAAGCGTTCTAACGCCACCGCGCGGAATTCACAAAATGACTATTACGTCTTGACCCTTGGGCAATATGAACACCACAGGGACAGATGTGCAAGACCCGAGTCGCTACTCCAGCAGTAGCACAAACAGAACACATAATCACTCTCAACAAACAGCAACGTCCGAAAAAGCACACTACCAAAGATAAGAACAACACACAGGAAAGAGGAGCAAATGTCCACAGGCGACAATAACCTCCACCAACTCCCCCTCTAACGGTAGAGGACTAAAAGAGAGAACAACAAGAAGAGCCGCCGCCATCTTGTCGTCCACAGCCCGTGTGGCCCAACACACACACACACACACACACACACATTTCTCTTGTTTTGTTTCGTTTGCCTCAAGCACCTCCACGCACGCACAGTCGCCTTCCAAACGACAACGACAGCAATAATCACCACTGTTAAACGAGCGTGTCGACACACCGCCCTCCACTCCCGCGCGCCACGTACAAACGAAACAGCTGATCCGGCCGCCTATGGGCACGCCTTGCCTCGGCAACTCCAACGCCGCCGCAAACACACAGCCGAAACCACGCAAATATTCACCGCCTCTCGCACAACAACAACAACAACAACAACAACAACAACAACACCACACAGCCCGGCGTCTCCATCGATCGATAAACAAAACAAACACACAACGCCCTCTCTCGCACGCACGCACACACACACACACACACACACACACACACAAGACCCGCTTCCTTTCCTTTCTCCCAGTCACGTCACGTCAGTCAAACGCAAACGAAATGAAGAATGAAAGAAAGAAGGCAGGCAGGCAGGCAGGCAGGCAACAACACAGACTCTTTCGCACTTTTCAATTTCCGAACAGTGTGGTGGCCCTGAAAAGGGCCGTTTTCGTCTCTCCCACGGCCGCGGGAAGGCCAACGCGGCACAGCACACCGGCTGCGACGCGCCTAACCGCCGAAACCGTACAGGGTGCGCCCCTGCCTCTTCAGGGCGTACACCACGTCCATGGCCGTCACAGTCTTGCGCTTGGCGTGCTCAGTGTACGTCACCGCGTCGCGGATCACGTTCTCCAGGAACACCTTCAGCACTCCGCGGGTCTCCTCGTAGATCAGACCAGAGATGCGCTTCACGCCGCCCCTGCGAGCCAGGCGGCGGATCGCGGGCTTCGTGATGCCCTGGATGTTGTCGCGCAACACCTTGCGGTGCCGCTTGGCGCCACCCTTGCCGAGCCCCTTTCCTCCCTTGCCGCGGCCAGTCATCTCTTCTAAATCCTCAAAAAAAGCTCAAGGCAAGCAAAACGTCTGCTGCAGCGGCTGGCTCCTCACCCGGCGCTAGCGAGTCGGCTACGGTCTGCGCCCGGCGCACGCGCCAGCCCCCCTATATAGACTCTGGCCCGCCCTCCCCCCACCACGCGCAACCGAGGGCATATAAGCGCACCACGGCCGCTGGCGCGCGCCCGTCTCGTCAAGGCAGCACCCGACGCAGCACCTCGCCTCCACGCCGCTCCGCTAACCGCTACCGCTATGGCCCGCACAAAGCAAACGGCCCGCAAGTCCACCGGCGGAAAGGCGCCGCGCAAAACAGCTCGCCACCAAGGCGGCGAGGAAGAGCGCGCCCGCCACCGGCGGCGTCAAGAAGCCCCACCGCTACAGGCCGGGCACCGTCGCCCTGCGAGAAATCAGGCGCTACCAGAAGAGCACAGAGCTGCTCATCCGCAAGCTGCCATTCCAGCGCCTAGTGCGCGAGATCGCCCAGGACTTCAAGACCGACCTGCGCTTCCAGAGCTCCGCGGTCATGGCCCTGCAGGAGGCCAGCGAGGCCTACCTCGTCGGCCTCTTCGAAGACACCAACCTGTGCGCAATCCACGCCAAGCGCGTCACCATCATGCCCAAGGACATCCAGCTCGCGCGCCGCATCCGCGGCGAGCGCGCCTAAACACCGCGCCAGCCGCTGGGCACCGCCCGCGCACGCAAACAAACAAAACGGCCCTTTTAAGGGCCACTAACATCACTCCGTCGCGAGCAAACTTTGTCGGTCGCCTCTCGCCCCACAACCACAGAACCAAAGACAAAACACCACTTCCACTTCCCGTCCGTCCGCCACAGCCGCTCTCCTCTGCCAGCTTGCTGGCGCGCGCAACAATCAACATCGTCCCTCCCCGGCGCGGCGCACAATACCCATCGGCCGACGCCGTCAACCACACGGCCGGCCGCCGCTTCGTTTCGAAAAGAGAAACAAACAAAAAGCCAGGCACGTCCAACGCCACCGACCCTTTCCCCACATCTCAACGTCCCCCGCCCCCGTTCCATCCAAGAACACACACACACAAGACAAGACACATCCGAGAAGACGGCAGGCAGCCAAACCAAAGTATTCAAACAACATGACACAAAACCAACCGTCGGCCGGCCGCGACCAAAAACGGCGACAATCAACCGCTACCGCCGCCCGCACCCGCCACCGACCCCCCGCAATCCAACCACCACGGCACGCAAACAGTATCCACACACGGGCATACAGAAACGCCAGACGACACAACCACACCGCAACACAAACACGACAATCAAAACCTTCCCGACGTGCTTTGATGGCCCTGAGAAGGGCCGTTTTGGGCCGCGCGTCTGTTGCGCGCCACTAGACGACGGGGACGGGGGGTGCGGACGACGGAGTCAACCGCCAACCCTTCCTTTCCCATTCCTCTCTACTTCTTCTTCTTGGGCGAAGCCTTCGCCTTAGACGGCGTCGTCGCCTTCTTCGGGCGCGGCGCCTTCGGCTTCTTCGTCGGAACCTTGGCGGCCTTCTTCGCCTTCGACGGCGACTTGGCCTTGGCCGGCTTGGCAGCAGCCGCCTTCTTCGCACCGGCGGGAGCGGCCGACGCCGCAGACGCCTTCTTGGCGGCGCCCGCCTTCCGACCAGTCGCCGCCTTCACGCCACCAGCCTTCTTTGCGCCGGCCGCACGGGCGCCCTTCTTCTCCTTGCTGGCCGGAGCGGCGCGCTTCTTCTTGGCACCGCCAGCACGAGCCTTGCCGCCCTCAGCCGCCCCGCCGCCGGCGCCGGCAAGCTTGAAAGAGCCGGACGCGCCCTTCCCCTTCGTCTGCACCAGCTCGCCCGCCACCACGGCCGACTTGAGGTACTTCTTGATAAACGGCGCCAGCTTCTCCGCGTCCAGCTTGTAGTGCGCGGCAATGTACTTCTTGATCGCCTGCAGCGACGATCCGCCGCGCTCCTTCAGACTCTTGATGGCGGCCGTCACCATCTCAGAGGTGCGCGGGTGCGCAGGCTTGGCGCGCGGCTTCTTCGCAGCCGACGCAGACTTTGCCTTCTTCGTAGTGCCGGTGGCGGCGGGTGCCGCAGCAGTCTCGTTCGTAGCCGCCTGATCTGCCATTTCGACGACGCGCGTTAACACACAACACAGCGAGCAGCGAGAGCGAGAGGAGACACGCAGCGAGCGGAGCGCACAGCAGAGGAATAGCCGCCTCGCGCCACAGGCCCAGCCAGTGTCGCGGGCGGGCGCGGACGGCCGAGAGAGCGGCCGCCACTCTGCGCGCCGCCGCGCCGCGCCTCCCGCGCTTGCTACCGCCCAACGTCCGACAGCCTGTGCGGAGCAGCCCCACACCTGCGCCACAACCACCCGCGCCTTTCAAACCACCGAGGATGGGGCTACACACAGCCACACCACAGTCGCCAACCAGTCGCCACGGCAGCGCCGCAAACCACGGCCAAACTGCAGCCACCGCGCGCTACAGCCTGGGTCGGCCCGCCGAGAATCGCCGCCCACGCCCAAATGCCGCCCCCACAGCCCCAGCCGGCGACCGGCCACAATGGCCAAACCTTCGGCAAAAGCCCCACACCGTCGCCGCGGCAGCCCGGCCTGCGCGGCCGGCGCCACAGCCACACAAGCGGAGGCGTGCGGCGATGACGGCCGTGCAAACGCACCTCCGCCGCCCCATCGCCCTCCCACCGTTTCCCGATCGGCCCGCAGGCCGTCGGGCCACGTCCTCCTCCTCTCGCCCG
This sequence comes from Schistocerca cancellata, assembly GCF_023864275.1. Lineage (NCBI taxonomy): Eukaryota > Metazoa > Arthropoda > Insecta > Orthoptera > Acrididae > Schistocerca > Schistocerca cancellata. The sequence continues at coordinate 300,951 of NW_026047171.1, forward strand.
CCAACATTCACAGCCCTTTCGTTCGTTTCCCAACAATTTCAATTGTGCCCGCCGCAAAAACGGGCGCCGCCTGCAAAGCAACATGCTCCGCCGGAGCGCCCCTCGCCGCTTACGAGCCAACCCCTCGCCCGAGGCAAACCGAAATCCGCAACTACAGACCAACCCAATCTGCCGTCAGCACACCACGACAGCCAACATCACGCGTTACGAGTTAGACATTAGGTTCACACGTCTCGGTTAGGTTCGGTGGACGTGCGTTACGTTAAGGGCACTTGGGTTAGGTTAAGCATTCAAAACACACGTCAGCCGTCAGAGGTTAGGTTAGGTTACGTTACATTACATTAAGGTTAGGTTAGGGGCACTTGGGTTAGGTTAAGGGTCGTGTTAGGTTAAGCGTCAAACTTAGGTTAAGCATTCAAACACACGTCGGGCGTCCGAGGTTAGGTTAGGTTAGGTTAGGTTAGGTTAAGGCCACTTGGTTTAGGTTAAGCCTCAAACTTAGGTTAAGCATTCAAACACACGTCGGGCGTCAGGTGGCCGCAGCAGCCGCACCTACCTACCTACCTACCTACCTACCCACCCAACCACCCACCCACCTCACGGCCGGACAGCTTGGCTTACTTGCGCTGAGGCTGACCTCACCGCACCGCACCGCACCGCACCTCACCTCACCTCACGCTACGCAACGCTACAGGTTCGGTTCGCTCAGCTTAGGCTTAGAGCTTAAGCGCCGAGGTCGGATTACGTTGGTTCACCTACGGGCGCCACACTTTGGGTGTAAAGGTCGCGTCGGGTCGTCGGCACGCCGCAAAAAACAAAAGCGAAGCCACAGACAACGCCGACAAACGGGCAGCACGACCACGACCAGATACCGAGACACACGGACCACCCACCGGCCAAAGGGCACCAAACTACAAACCAGAGCACCACGTGTCGACCAGAGCAACCCGCCGCTCACGCGACGTGGCTGGCACCGAAGGGCCGCCGCAACTGCGCTTTCCGCGCCGGGCCGGATGCACGTGCGGCAACACCACCACCGCACACAGCCGCTGTTCAACATCAACCAACAAACACGCCGCGGTCGCAGCCTCAACGCCAGCACACACGTTTGCACCACCATTCACACGCACCGCACAAACAGCTGTCGCCGACACAGCCGACAACACAAACACACCGCAACGACGCCGCCGCCTCTACTTGTGCCGGCCACCCACCCCACCGACGGCGCACCTGTCGCCAGCCGGCAGTCGGCAGTCGACACGGGAAACGCACACCGCCACTTCGCTCGCGCGCACGCCACCAACCAGTCGTCGTCTCCAAAAACAACAAACAAACAAACAAACATAGGGCAGGCAACAAATCGCCTCGCACGAACCGTCCACAAAACTATCAAAGCACAGCCTCTGGCTAACGGCCACGACGCAGCGGCACGCTGCTCCTTTCCCCGCCCCACTCGATTCACGAAGGCACGCGACACCGCCAACGACGGCCTCGCTTGCCGCAACCGACACCTTTCCGCCACTACGCACAGCCGCACCCGACGCCCGTGGCAACGACACAACTACTGCACTATCCACCGCCGCCCTCCCCCTTCCCGTACACACAGCCAGCCAGCCAAAACCACTCCAACGACCCAAACATGCACGTGCAACGGCACACCCCCAACCAGTCAACGTCGACAACCACACGCACGGCTCGAAACCGGCGTCCTTCCACGTTGCCATCAAGCTACACACAAGACACAAGGAACCAACAACAGCAAGCCCGCCCGCCCGCCCCACTCTCACGCCGCAAAAAAAAGCACACCCGAAAACCGCCAAACGCACATTCCCATCGCACTGACACCGACCGGCTCGCTACCACCACACCTCTCGGCAGCCGTTTCGCAAACATGACACGGCGCGACATGACATCACGACCAACTCTCCTTTCCCGACGCCTTCGGCCGGAGCACAACGCCGCCAATTCGCCACACAGTCACACAGTCGACAAGCGCCCGCCCTCCCTGCACGACGCCGCGCAGCAAAGGCGCCCGCAAACACATACCTCTCCTCTCTCTCGGCCGGCCGACGCGCCAACCGCCACACCGCCAGCCACTCGCAATTGTGCACTGCCGCCAGCCACACGTCCAACACGCCGCGCCGCCTCCGGCCACCCGCCAGGGGGCGCTCACGTCCGCGACAACAGCGCGGCCCGCCGGGCCAAACCGAACCGAGCCGCCCGCCGCTGCTCTGCACATCGTCCTGCGCGCATCAACAAAACGAGGCAAGCGAGCACACCCCGTCACAACGCCACATCACGCAAATGCCGTGCCGACCTCTTGTGTCTACCGCCTAAATTGCACTCACCAGCCGCCCCTTCTTCTTCCTCCCTATCTATCTGTGCGTCTGTGTCGGTCCGCGCGTGACGCCTCTCAACATCCGCCGTCGCCGTCCCCGTTTCCGCCCCAATGCCATCGTCGCGCCGCCTCCTCCTCCGCCCCTGTCCGGCCCGCACCACACCACACACCGCTGCTTGTCCCGGCCGTTGCCACCAAAGGCGCCTACCGCAAACGCGCCACGCCGCAGCCCCCGTGCGTGCATCTCCGTGCCGACGCTGCCTCTCTGCCCTCCCGCACGCACTCGACCGACCGACCGACATGCACTGCGTCGACGGCCTCGACAACACAGTCTCTGGGCTCCGCACTGCGTGTTCCGGTACGCGCGCTGAAACACGTATGTACTCATTACCAGCGATGGCGAGGCACGACACAATCTCTGACCAGAGAGTTTCTTATCGTCGCTAGTCTGCGCCACACGACACTAGTAGCACGTAGCGCGTCGGCAGGAACAGTTGTCATCTATATGTGGCGGGTCGGGAGAGGTAGTAGTCAGTCGACAGTATTGGCGAGTGGACGATTGTACTGAGCGGGCGGCGGCGTGCTCTTCTCGCGACTCTGGTCTCCCTTCGGGACGATGCATATTGTTATTAAAGGTAAGGTAATGAAGCTGCATTGCGCAAATCTAATAATGTATGTCAATTGTAACTATTTTCTTCACAACAAAATGCCCCAATAATACTTTGTTTCCAAACTAACTTTTTTTAACGTACAACCATTCATTTCCATTTAAAGAATATTTCCTACGCATTTCCTCCAACAATCAACATTAAATGTGAGCCGGCATTCATTGCACGAAGCTGTGTACAGGTATCTACAGTTAAGAGCACATATAGATGCAGTTTGTTTTCTCTTTTGTCTTTTTGTTTTTTTTTTTATTGACGTAACGATCTTTTGCTCTTTTTCTTCTAATTTGTACATAGGCTGTTTGTTTACATTTTTTATATTGGTAACGCCACGTAGCGCTCTGCGTGAAAATCACTGCCTGTGCTGTGTGCAGTCTGTGGCTAGTTTTGCATTGTTGTCATGAACTGCTATAGCTGGATGTGAACAGCGCGTAGCGTTGCGCAGTTAGGGGTGAGCCGCCAGCACTGGTGCATGTGAGCAGAGAGATGGCGGACTTTTCAAATTACATATATTATGACTGGTGATGATATTAAGGGTAAATGCATTGTTTGTTGTTCTCTATTAAACATCTTTACTTTGCTAACTATCCCTATCAGTAGTTAGTGCCCTCCGTAGTTTGAATCTCTTATTTAGCTGGCAGCAGTGGTGCTCGCTGTATTGCAGTAGTTCGACTAATGAAGATTTTTGTGAGGTAAGTGATTTCCGAAAGGTGTACTTTAATGTTACTCAGGGCCATTCTTTTGCAGGGATCTTTGATAGTCAGATTGCGTTGCGCTCAAAATATTGTGTGTCAGTTTAAGCACAGTTTTCTATACATTGTTGTTCAAAGGGGGACGTTTCAGAATACAGGGCCGAAAGGTCAGCCAGCGCTGCCCTTACAACCTTTATCGGGTTTTTCAATTATGTCTGTTGAGATGTTCATGGTTCATTATTTCCATTCATCATATTACCGAGCGTTTCTCATCAATCTTCGTTCGTTCATTTTCTAGGGACGTTAACAACATTCCGGCACATTTTCATCATCATTCACTCACTCGCTTACTTACTTGCGACTATTTGTGCGGGGAGGTTACACTTGGGTCCATTTCCATTTACATTCAATGTTGATAGACCTTTCTTTTTTGTTGTTGTTGTTTTGTTGCTGGCGGGTTACAAAAGGCCTCATTTTATGTTGTTGCAGCAGCGTTTTTTTCCTCCTTCTTCTAGTGTTTTCCCCGCTCTCACCGCCGCCCCCGCCCCTCCCGCATCCGTCGGTCTCACCACGTTCACTGACAGCCGCGTCTGCGGCTACACCACAACGGCCCCCTCCCGGCAACCCATTCGTTTTCTCTTCTTTTGCACAAAAACAACGCCGCACGCGCCAGCCGAGCGCAGCGCAAGCCACCCACACCGCGCCCCTCCCGTCTTTATAGCCTCCGCGTGCGTCTTGTTTTCTTCGTTTGCCCCCTCCCATCTCCCGAATGCCATGCCAGCAGCGTTACGCGTGCCCATCCCCTGTCCACACACTACCGCGAAACGAACAGCCTTCCGGGCCACATGCAGGGCACGCCCACCGCCATTCCCGGACGCAATTCTCAAAACAACACACACACACACACACACACACACACACACACACACACAATGGCTTTGCACACGAACATAGACGGCACGGGCACTGTCGTACATTCTTCCTCAGAACCATCTCAACGAACGTTACATACACATCCGGGAAAGCAAAGCAAAGCAACGCAACGCACCGCACAATTCAGCCGTCAAAGGTAACGTTCACCACGGCAAGACACTTGCCGCCGCGCCGTTACACGCATTTCAGTGCGGCTACAATACACCTCCGACACGGGAACGTTCCGTTGCTCTACACTGCGTTTCTCCGTTTTGTTTCGTTCTTGTTTTTTTCCGTTTTTTCTCTCTTTTTTTTTTTTTCCCTCCGTCCTTTCCTCCACCATTCTCTCCTCACGTTCTGCCCAGACATTCGACCGATCAGAGGTTCGTCCACCTTTCGCTAACCGTCCTCAGCGCGACGGTGTACCAACGGTATGACGGTGCGACGGGTGTTCCAGACGTCCGTTGCGTGATGCCGGTGTACCGCGCCGATCGACAGTGTCCCAGAGGCGACGGATCGGACCACACCACCGACACACACAAACACGTGTACGCACATTCGCCAAAGCGACCGTCGTCTTCTAGCGTCGCGCTTACTCTACTGTACTGCACTGGACCACGCGTGCATGCATCTTCAATGACGACGTCGGTGTGCGTGCGTCGTACGCACACAAGCAGACACAGTCAGTCAGACACGACTATCGAAATCAGAGTCGGAGGAAAGGTACATCATCGTGCGTGTCGCCCGTACAATGCAATACACATTGGTGTCTCAATGCGCGTTCATTTAAACGTCACTCACACGCCTCCACGCTGCATTTACAGACACACATTTCACCCTCGCCATACATGGCGTGCAAACCGACCCGCAAACGGCCGTCGTTACACAACAATCGCGTTTCGTTTCCATCCGTCACGTAACTAACCGGCACCTCCATCCAAAGGGCACATCACCGATCGCACTTCCCCCCCTCGCAGACAGGCAACACCAACTCGTTGTGCGCACGTGCCTCCATTCCACGTCACACCGTGGCCGTACCCCGCAACACGCGACGCGCCCCCCCCCCCAACAATCAAATTCATCGCATCGGCCACCCCACCCCGTCGCGTCGCAACCAAAGCGGTAGCTATTGCCGCCGTCCACCCACTCACACACACAACAAAACAAAACAAACATAAACAACAACAATTCCGCCCTTCCCGCAAAGGCCATTTGGTGGCCCTGAAAAGGGCCGTTTTGCCGCTCTCGCAACGGAGGAGCCTTCTCTCCTTCCATTCCAGAGCCACCTCCTTACTTGGAGCTCGTGTACTTGGTCACCGCCTTCGTGCCCTCGCTCACGGCGTGCTTGGCCAGCTCGCCAGGCAGCAACAGCCGCACAGCGGTCTGGATCTCGCGGGACGTGATGGTCGAGCGCTTGTTGTAGTGCGCCAGGCGAGACGCCTCGGCCGCGATGCGCTCGAAAATGTCGTTCACGAAGCTGTTCATGATGCTCATCGCCTTCGACGAGATGCCCGTGTCAGGGTGCACCTGCTTCAGCACCTTGTAGATGTAGATGGCATAGCTCTCCTTCCTCTTGCGCTTCTTCTTCTTGTCGCCCTTCGAAATGTTCTTCTGCGCCTTGCCAGCCTTCTTGGCGGCCTTCCCGCTAGTCTTGGGCGGCATCGCAGACAAACAGGAACGTACGGCAGCAACACCAGCAGCAAGCGCTCCGCTCTAGTCAGCGTCTCCCCACACAGTGGCACCCAGCGCGCCCCGCCGCCGCACCTTTACCAGCTCGCCCCGTTGCGGCCGCCGACCAATGGGCCGCGAGCGCAACCGGCCGCCGCACCCGAGAGCATAAAGGACCCCCACCCCTGGCGGCGCCGCCACTCCGCTGCTCGACTCGCTGCGGCTCGCACCGTCGTTCGTCTCGTCTCGTTTTTTACACCACAGCGCATCGCCATGTCCGGACGCGGAAAGGGAGGCAAGGTCAAGGGCAAGTCAAAGTCCCGCTCAAGCAGGGCCGGGCTCCAGTTCCCGGTCGGCAGAATCCACCGCCTCCTGCGCAAGGGAAACTACGCCGAGCGCGTCGGCGCCGGGGCGCCCGTCTACCTCGCCGCCGTCATGGAGTACCTCGCGGCTGAGGTGCTCGAGCTGGCCGGAAACGCGGCCCGCGACAACAAGAAGACGCGCATCATCCCGCGCCACCTGCAGCTTGCCATCCGCAACGACGAGGAGCTCAACAAGCTCCTGTCGGGCGTCACCATCGCACAGGGTGGTGTCCTGCCCAACATCCAGGCCGTCCTGCTGCCAAAGAAGACCGAGAAGAAGGCCTAAACAGAGAGGCCAGGCAATCGGCACGCGGACCCGCCGCCCAGCAGCGCTGCGTGCTCCCCTGCACGCAACGCGCTTTGCCGGCCCGGCTCGGCTCACAACAATCGGCCCTTTTCAGGGCCACCACACAAACCTACGTCCAAAGCAAAATTTCAGTCGTCCTCGCCGCGCTTTGCTTTACTTCACTTCCACAGCCGCCGCCGGCAACAAGACCATACCAACTGCTACGATTGCAGGGGGAGATATTCTGCGAGGTACCTCGGTGTCACGCCTGACATCCAAGTGTCACATAGGGGGACTTGGCACAAACGCTCACGCCAGGATGCAGATCCTGTACCCCTGTTCCCTCGACCCCGCAACAGGGGTAGCGATACTGGAAATATGCGCGCCCTGTATGGGGCTATGCAGCCAGATCGACGATGCATCGCCTACAGAAGGGTCCAAAGCAGAGCGCTCTACGACGGGCCTTACACGTCCCCGCGGCAGACCTGCCTAGAACCACCCACAACACGATTCCGCGCCCTGGCAGAAGCGTTCTAACGCCACCGCGCGGAATTCACAAAATGACTATTACGTCTTGACCCTTGGGCAATATGAACACCACAGGGACAGATGTGCAAGACCCGAGTCGCTACTCCAGCAGTAGCACAAACAGAACACATAATCACTCTCAACAAACAGCAACGTCCGAAAAAGCACACTACCAAAGATAAGAACAACACACAGGAAAGAGGAGCAAATGTCCACAGGCGACAATAACCTCCACCAACTCCCCCTCTAACGGTAGAGGACTAAAAGAGAGAACAACAAGAAGAGCCGCCGCCATCTTGTCGTCCACAGCCCGTGTGGCCCAACACACACACACACACACACACACACATTTCTCTTGTTTTGTTTCGTTTGCCTCAAGCACCTCCACGCACGCACAGTCGCCTTCCAAACGACAACGACAGCAATAATCACCACTGTTAAACGAGCGTGTCGACACACCGCCCTCCACTCCCGCGCGCCACGTACAAACGAAACAGCTGATCCGGCCGCCTATGGGCACGCCTTGCCTCGGCAACTCCAACGCCGCCGCAAACACACAGCCGAAACCACGCAAATATTCACCGCCTCTCGCACAACAACAACAACAACAACAACAACAACAACAACACCACACAGCCCGGCGTCTCCATCGATCGATAAACAAAACAAACACACAACGCCCTCTCTCGCACGCACGCACACACACACACACACACACACACACACACAAGACCCGCTTCCTTTCCTTTCTCCCAGTCACGTCACGTCAGTCAAACGCAAACGAAATGAAGAATGAAAGAAAGAAGGCAGGCAGGCAGGCAGGCAGGCAACAACACAGACTCTTTCGCACTTTTCAATTTCCGAACAGTGTGGTGGCCCTGAAAAGGGCCGTTTTCGTCTCTCCCACGGCCGCGGGAAGGCCAACGCGGCACAGCACACCGGCTGCGACGCGCCTAACCGCCGAAACCGTACAGGGTGCGCCCCTGCCTCTTCAGGGCGTACACCACGTCCATGGCCGTCACAGTCTTGCGCTTGGCGTGCTCAGTGTACGTCACCGCGTCGCGGATCACGTTCTCCAGGAACACCTTCAGCACTCCGCGGGTCTCCTCGTAGATCAGACCAGAGATGCGCTTCACGCCGCCCCTGCGAGCCAGGCGGCGGATCGCGGGCTTCGTGATGCCCTGGATGTTGTCGCGCAACACCTTGCGGTGCCGCTTGGCGCCACCCTTGCCGAGCCCCTTTCCTCCCTTGCCGCGGCCAGTCATCTCTTCTAAATCCTCAAAAAAAGCTCAAGGCAAGCAAAACGTCTGCTGCAGCGGCTGGCTCCTCACCCGGCGCTAGCGAGTCGGCTACGGTCTTTTTTTTTTTTTTTTTTTTTTTTTCATGTTTCATTCCAATCCCTTATGGGGAGAGGCGGGCGCACTGATGGCCTAATGCCATTTTGACGCCTTAGCTTATCTTACTTTGATACTGTTTGGACTCTTTTTATTTCAGCATTGGGTGGATTTCTTATATACTATTCTTACACGCTATTCTTAATTCCTATCCGTATTCTATTGATATCTAATTCTTTAGGGTTGTATTCTACTGTTTGTCTAGTAACTTTTAATATTTTTTTTTTTTTTTTTTTTTTTTTTTTTCCAGCTTATCTAGTTTATCTAGTTTGGAGGAGTATTCACAGCCCTGGCATTCGCCTTACTGCTGAGGGAAACCTCCTTAAAACCTCAGCAAGGGTTGGGTGTTTTCTTTGTGCTTTTTTCCATTTTTGTATTGTCTCTGTTGGTTTGCTTCATATATTCTCTTCTGTTGGGAGCAGGTGCTGCAGTATTTGCCGGTCCTTGTTTAGGTTCGCTATTTCTTCGTTTTGTGGTTCTACAATGTCTATTGCTGCTATTATGGTTTGTGTAGGTATTGTATATCTGTAAGCTGGGAAGTTTGCGGTGTGGTATTCCTTTTTTAGTTCTTCTGTTGTGAGGGTGTTGCTTTTTAGTCTATTTAGTCCTATCCTATAACTTAATTCTATTAGTCTATGCGATATTGGTTCTATCCTAGATTGGTCGTATACTATTGATCTTCCTGTGGTGCTTGGTACATTCAACGCAATTCGTAGGATACGCCTTTCAGTTGCACACACTCTCTGGGTTTGTTGGTTGTGTGCCATCCAGACTGGGGCTGCGTATTCTAGTACTGGTCGAATGAACGCCTTATATGTGTGCAGCATTGTCTCCGAGGTAGCTCCATGTCCCCTAGCCCTGATAATCTTTATCAGCCCCATTCTGCGCCGCGCTTTCGCTAGTATTTCCGTGATGTGATTGCTCCAAGATAGAGTCCTGTCTAATGTGATTCCTAGATATTTGCCCGTGTCTTTTGGTGTAATGTTTTGTCCCCATAGTTGCACTGTGATGTCTTTCCGGTTTTGGCTTCTGTCCATTGTCCTGTTCCTGTGCTGGAAAACTATAAGCTGGCTCTTGAGGGCGTTCGGTCTTATTTTCCATTTTGCTAGCCAAGGCTCTAGCTTTTGAATGTATTGTGCTGTCATTTCGGAGAGTCCTGCCGCTGTCATAGAGTGACACCAGTAAGCCGTGTCATCGGCGTAGAGTGCTAGCCCTTCGTTCCACCTGGTGGGTTGTGGGATGTCATGTGTGTACAGGGAGTACAGCAATGGTGACAGTATTGCTCCTTGCGGCACCCCTGCCTCTGGATAGAAGATGTTTGATGGCTTGCCGTTAACGTATACCCTGGTCGGTCTTTCGTCAAGTATATTTTTGAGCAGGGAGATTAGATTTTGAGGTAGTCCCATCTTCAGCAGCTTATAGTAGAGGCCAGCATGCCACACCTTATCGAAGGCCCTTTCTATGTCTAACATCAGTGTTGACGCGATGTCGCATAAGTTAAGTCCTTCTGTGATTTTGTTGCATAGGCGTAGAATGGGATCGATGGTTGAGTGTTCTTTTCGGAAGCCTGCTTGGAATTTCGGGATGAGTTCGTTTTTGGTGCAGTATTCCTGGATTCGGTTTGTGATTATTTTTTCAAAACATTTTCCCATCACTGGGAGTAGTGTGATCGGCCTGTAAGATAGTGGGTTATTGGGTGGTTTTCCGGGTTTGTGTAGCATTTTTACTTTTGCTGTCTTCCACTTTTTCGGAATGGTATGTAGCTTGATTGCTCCGTTGAATAAGCTTTTCATTGCTGTTATTAACTTGTCCTGTGGGGCTAGTCTTAGTTGTCGTCTGGTGATTCCGTCGTGTCCTGGCGCGTTGTTTTTGCCGCTTCCGATGGCTTCTGTGATTTCTTTGTGGCTGATTTCTTCCATGAGTCTTGCTTCTTCCGCATTGTGTACCGTGGGGGTGGACATTATGGTTGGTAGTTCCATGTTCACTATATTTTCGTGTTCTAGGTCGAATCTTTCATCCTCTGGGAGTTTGTGTATGTTCTCTAGCACATTTTTGAATACCTCTGCTTTGTCCTTGTCTTGTGTTATGATGGTGCTGTTGTCTATGATAGGTGGTTCGGTTGAGTGTGAGTGGCCACAAATTTTTTTGAATTGCTTCCAGAATAGTCCTGCCTGTCTGTGATCTAGTTTTCTGCAGGTTTGTGTCCATCTTTGGTTTCTATATTCGGCGAGTTGTTGTCTGACGAGGGTGTTGAGTCTGTTCCATTCAGTTTTGTGCTGATCGTACTGTGTTTTTTTGAAGAGTTTGTAGACTTTTCGCTTCAGCTTGATGTTTTCGAGTATGTGAGAGGGGATTTGTTGGTAGCCTGGGCGTATTCTTTTTTCAGGTGCTGCTTCTTCTGTTGCTTGCTTTATTGCAGAGGTGAGTTTATCGTTGTATTCCTCGAGTTCTTCTACTGTGTTGATGTTGGTGGGAGCTGGTAGGTTGTTGGTGAGTATTTCCCTGTATTTTTGTTCGTTTATCTTGTTTAGGTCATGAATCGTCTTGATTTCCTTTCGTTTTGGAGTGGTTTTAAACAGATCCAGACTGAAGATGAGCGGAAGGTGGTCGCTGCCGATACCGTCGCCGATCCTCATATCGCTGCAGTGTATGCGTAGGTTGGCGCTGCAGAGTATGTGGTCTGGTATGGAGCTTCCTAGGTGGTTGATGAATGTTGGCAATTTATTCTCGAGTCGTATTATGTTTGGGTCATCGAGCAGATCGTCGAGGTCTCTTCCGTTAATGTTTGTCGCATGGTCGCCGAACATTGTCGATCTAGCATTTAAGTCTCCCATAATTATGAACGGTCCGAGGCTTATTATGTATTGTATGAAGTCCAGCGGTATTCTGTTTCTTGGCGGGACGTAGAGTGTGACTATGTTGATGGTGTTAAACAATTTTGTTTGGAGCCTGATGATTATTGCTTGGACATTGTTGAAGGCGGCGGGTACGTCGACGCGAATGGCTGGGATCTGTTGGTCATGGAATATGGCTACCCCTCCGTGGTGGGATCTGCTGTTAGGATCTGTTGACGTGTCTTCTCTGTGGCAGATATAGTCTCTTATTTGTAGGGGAAGCTGGTTTGCTCTTGTTTCCGCGATCCCGAGGATTGATATATCCTCTTGGGTTGTTAAGTGTTCCAGCATCGGTTGTTTGGCTCGGAAGCCGTTCGCGTTGACGAACCCTATTTTGAGTTGTCTCTTCTTGTTTATACTGGCGAAGGTGACTGCTCTTTTTCTGGGCCCCACACTCTATTCCCGTTTTGTTTTTGTTTGTTTGTGTCGAGTAATTTTGTTTTTATCAGGAAGTGTAGGTAGTTTCCTGTTTGGTTCACCTCGAATTGCCTGTTGAAGTACTGTTTTGAGACCTTCTGCAGTTCGTTCGTGATTTTGTTTTTCTTTTCGGGGAACACGTTTATGAGTGCTACAGTGATGGCTCTGAGGAGGTCGTCGGTTTTGACATAGGTGTCTTCTGGCTTCTCTGCTTGTTCCGCTGGCTCATCAACGCATTTTAGTGTGGCTGTTGTGCTCTCGCTGGTAGGTGCCGGTGGTCTTTTGGGGCATTTTGGGTCGTATGCTGCGTGCTGCTCGCCGCAGTTGGCGCATCGTGGCTTGTCCTGTGAGGTGCATCTGCTGGAGAAGTGTGGTTCGCTGCATTTGCTGCAGATTGGTGTTTTGGCATTGCAATTTGCCGTTGTATGGGAGTAGCTGGAGCATTTTCCGCAGAAGGCAGGTTGTGGAGCCGGTAGCCTAGACGGTTCTACTGGGTAAGTCCGGTGGAACATGCGGATGTTTTCGGTTAGGAGACGGTCTATGGTTGCCTGGTCGTGCGATATTACTCGCATCATTTTTAGTTCTTTGTTCGTGTCCCTACTTTTTACTCGGCATACGAATTTTATGCTGAATTTTTGCTTTTCGAGTTCTTTGGTTATTTCTTCGGGCGTTATGTCATAGTCGACGTGTTGGATTACCACGCTGAAGGTTGGTGCATATGTTTTGTGTATTTCTGGCTGGTTGTTTTTGAATGGTAGTGGTTCTATTTCCATGTTTGGTCTGCTGCTTCGTAGGTTCCTTTCTAGGATTTTCGCAATTGCTGGGTTTGTGCTGTGTAGAATAGCTGTGCCATTGTTTCTTACTGACATGTTTATAATGTTAGTAGGCTCCTGGATCCCCTCTATGGCTATTGACAGCGATTTTTGGGATTCGCTCTTGTTAAGATTTTTTATTAGGAGCGAGAAGCGGTGGTTTGCCGGCGTCGCCTGTTTGGGCTGTGTTTCCAGATTTGCTGTATTTTTTGTTTGTCCTGTTTGTGTGGTATCCTTGCTTGTCGCTGAGTTTTTTCTTGATCGTCTGTTGGTGACCTGCTGCCAGTTTTCTTCTGCGTCCTGGTCCACACTTTCAATGGAGGGGTGTGTTTCCTGTGATTCTGCTGGTGTTTGTATAGTTGTCCTATCGGCTGTTTGCTCGTTGGCTGATTCGTTAGCTTGGGTTTTGTTTGGGGGGCTGTTTTTTGCTGGATTGTCATCATTGGATGTTTCTTTCTCGGTATTGAAGCTTGTCTGGGAGATGGGTGTTGCCCTGTCTTCGGGTGCAGAAGGTGGTGTCAGCTTTTGTTTTGCTTTTGTTTCGGCTGTTGCTGTAGTGCCAGATTTTTCAGCTTTTTTGGCCCGTGTCTTTGTGCTGGGTTGTGTTTTTCTTGCCTTTTTCCGCTCAGTCGTCTGTGGGCCTTCGTCATCAGTTGATGTGGCAGGCAGGTTGTCAGCGACATTGACGGCATTGCGTGTTTGGCTCGGTGGCGGCAACGTATCGGTGTTTGTTGGGCGCATTTGTCTCGGCGGCGGCATCAGTTCGACTTCGTCGTTGGGCATGATGACGATCTCAGAGTGGTGTGTTGTACTCAGTGTATAGTGGTTTGACATGGTCTGTTTCTGTAGTGTCGCAGTGAATTGTGTATGTATCTGTGTGTCTTTTGGTTCGGAGTGTTCCTAAGGTGTTTACTTGGGGTATAAGCTCGTAATTGTGCCCTACTGTCTAAGCCTTTGCGCTGTAGGCGCGGGCTGGTCTGTCCGCGGACAGGGCCCTGACCTACGACAATCCCTAACTAACAGGTTTCCCTACGTTTCGGCTTTCCGAAACATCTCGCCTATCAACTATCAATGGGGAAAGAACACGACAATTTTTGGTGCTTTTTTGGATGGTGGCCAGTCAAGCGTGCATTTACACTTTCGTGTGGAGCATTCTTGCAGGTCCTTTGCTTCCGATTCGTCGAAGTATCACGTGGAGGCGCGGTTGCGCACTGGCCGCGTGGCGGCGCTGAGGTCGCAGTGGCTAGCGGTGGCGTAGCCGGCTGCAGTCAGAGCTCGCCCAGCGCTGGTGGCGAGCGGATCGGAGGTGGGGGCTGTGCCGGACTGCAGCGTAGTCCAAGTGCGGGCGGCACGGAATGGCGTAGCGAAGCCGAAACTTCGTCCACACCAGTCTGCTCCTCCCTGGAGATGGACTAGCGCGACTCGGCGCAGTTGAGCATCGCTGATCTCGTGGAATATGGACGTACACGAACCTACTCGCAGAGCGTCTCACCACGCGCCAGCCCCCCTATATAGACTCTGGCCCGCCCTCCCCCCACCACGCGCAACCGAGGGCATATAAGCGCACCACGGCCGCTGGCGCGCGCCCGTCTCGTCAAGGCAGCACCCGACGCAGCACCTCGCCTCCACGCCGCTCCGCTAACCGCTACCGCTATGGCCCGCACAAAGCAAACGGCCCGCAAGTCCACCGGCGGAAAGGCGCCGCGCAAACAGCTCGCCACCAAGGCGGCGAGGAAGAGCGCGCCCGCCACCGGCGGCGTCAAGAAGCCCCACCGCTACAGGCCGGGCACCGTCGCCCTGCGAGAAATCAGGCGCTACCAGAAGAGCACAGAGCTGCTCATCCGCAAGCTGCCATTCCAGCGCCTAGTGCGCGAGATCGCCCAGGACTTCAAGACCGACCTGCGCTTCCAGAGCTCCGCGGTCATGGCCCTGCAGGAGGCCAGCGAGGCCTACCTCGTCGGCCTCTTCGAAGACACCAACCTGTGCGCAATCCACGCCAAGCGCGTCACCATCATGCCCAAGGACATCCAGCTCGCGCGCCGCATCCGCGGCGAGCGCGCCTAAACACCGCGCCAGCCGCTGGGCACCGCCCGCGCACGCAAACAAACAAAACGGCCCTTTTAAGGGCCACTAACATCACTCCGTCGCGAGCAAACTTTGTCGGTCGCCTCTCGCCCCACAACCACAGAACCAAAGACAAAACACCACTTCCACTTCCCGTCCGTCCGCCACAGCCGCTCTCCTCTGCCAGCTTGCTGGCGCGCGCAACAATCAACATCGTCCCTCCCCGGCGCGGCGCACAATACCCATCGGCCGACGCCGTCAACCACACGGCCGGCCGCCGCTTCGTTTCGAAAAGAGAAACAAACAAAAAGCCAGGCACGTCCAACGCCACCGACCCTTTCCCCACATCTCAACGTCCCCCGCCCCCGTTCCATCCAAGAACACACACACACAAGACAAGACACATCCGAGAAGACGGCAGGCAGCCAAACCAAAGTATTCAAACAACATGACACAAAACCAACCGTCGGCCGGCCGCGACCAAAAACGGCGACAATCAACCGCTACCGCCGCCCGCACCCGCCACCGACCCCCCGCAATCCAACCACCACGGCACGCAAACAGTATCCACACACGGGCATACAGAAACGCCAGACGACACAACCACACCGCAACACAAACACGACAATCAAAACCTTCCCGACGTGCTTTGATGGCCCTGAGAAGGGCCGTTTTGGGCCGCGCGTCTGTTGCGCGCCACTAGACGACGGGGACGGGGGGTGCGGACGACGGAGTCAACCGCCAACCCTTCCTTTCCCATTCCTCTCTACTTCTTCTTCTTGGGCGAAGCCTTCGCCTTAGACGGCGTCGTCGCCTTCTTCGGGCGCGGCGCCTTCGGCTTCTTCGTCGGAACCTTGGCGGCCTTCTTCGCCTTCGACGGCGACTTGGCCTTGGCCGGCTTGGCAGCAGCCGCCTTCTTCGCACCGGCGGGAGCGGCCGACGCCGCAGACGCCTTCTTGGCGGCGCCCGCCTTCCGACCAGTCGCCGCCTTCACGCCACCAGCCTTCTTTGCGCCGGCCGCACGGGCGCCCTTCTTCTCCTTGCTGGCCGGAGCGGCGCGCTTCTTCTTGGCACCGCCAGCACGAGCCTTGCCGCCCTCAGCCGCCCCGCCGCCGGCGCCGGCAAGCTTGAAAGAGCCGGACGCGCCCTTCCCCTTCGTCTGCACCAGCTCGCCCGCCACCACGGCCGACTTGAGGTACTTCTTGATAAACGGCGCCAGCTTCTCCGCGTCCAGCTTGTAGTGCGCGGCAATGTACTTCTTGATCGCCTGCAGCGACGATCCGCCGCGCTCCTTCAGACTCTTGATGGCGGCCGTCACCATCTCAGAGGTGCGCGGGTGCGCAGGCTTGGCGCGCGGCTTCTTCGCAGCCGACGCAGACTTTGCCTTCTTCGTAGTGCCGGTGGCGGCGGGTGCCGCAGCAGTCTCGTTCGTAGCCGCCTGATCTGCCATTTCGACGACGCGCGTTAACACACAACACAGCGAGCAGCGAGAGCGAGAGGAGACACGCAGCGAGCGGAGCGCACAGCAGAGGAATAGCCGCCTCGCGCCACAGGCCCAGCCAGTGTCGCGGGCGGGCGCGGACGGCCGAGAGAGCGGCCGCCACTCTGCGCGCCGCCGCGCCGCGCCTCCCGCGCTTGCTACCGCCCAACGTCCGACAGCCTGTGCGGAGCAGCCCCACACCTGCGCCACAACCACCCGCGCCTTTCAAACCACCGAGGATGGGGCTACACACAGCCACACCACAGTCGCCAACCAGTCGCCACGGCAGCGCCGCAAACCACGGCCAAACTGCAGCCACCGCGCGCTACAGCCTGGGTCGGCCCGCCGAGAATCGCCGCCCACGCCCAAATGCCGCCCCCACAGCCCCAGCCGGCGACCGGCCACAATGGCCAAACCTTCGGCAAAAGCCCCACACCGTCGCCGCGGCAGCCCGGCCTGCGCGGCCGGCGCCACAGCCACACAAGCGGAGGCGTGCGGCGATGACGGCCGTGCAAACGCACCTCCGCCGCCCCATCGCCCTCCCACCGTTTCCCGATCGGCCCGCAGCCGTCGGGCCACGTCCTCCTCCTCTCGCCCGCCAACATTCACAGCCCTTTCGTTCGTTTCCCAACAATTTCAATTGTGCCCGCCGCAAAAACGGGCGCCGCCTGCAAAGCAACATGCTCCGCCGGAGCGCCCCTCGCCGCTTACGAGCCAACCCCTCGCCCGAGGCAAACCGAAATCCGCAACTACAGACCAACCCAATCTGCCGTCAGCACACACGACAGCCAACATCACGCGTTACGAGTTAGACATTAGGTTCACACGTCTCGGTTAGGTTCGGTGGACGTGCGTTACGTTAAGGGCACTTGGGTTAGGTTAAGCATTCAAAACACACGTCAGCCGTCAGAGGTTAGGTTAGGTTACGTTACATTACATTAAGGTTAGGTTAGGGGCACTTGGGTTAGGTTAAGGGTCGGTGTTAGGTTAAGCGTCAAACTTAGGTTAAGCATTCAAACACACGTCGGGCGTCCGAGGTTAGGTTAGGTTAGGTTAGGTTAGGTTAAGGCCACTTGGTTTAGGTTAAGCCTCAAACTTAGGTTAAGCATTCAAACACACGTCGGGCGTCAGGTGGCCGCAGCAGCCGCACCTACCTACCTACCTACCTACCTACCCACCCAACCACCCACCCACCTCACGGCCGGACAGCTTGGCTTACTTGGCGCTGAGGCTGACCTCACCGCACCGCACCGCACCGCACCTCACCTCACCTCACGCTACGCAACGCTACAGGTTCGGTTCGCTCAGCTTAGGCTTAGAGCTTAAGCGCCGAGGTCGGATTACGTTGGTTCACCTACGGGCGCCACACTTTGGGTGTAAAGGTCGCGTCGGGTCGTCGGCACGCCGCAAAAACAAAAGCGAAGCCACAGACAACGCCGACAAACGGGCAGCACGACCACGACCAGATACCGAGACACACGGACCACCCACCGGCCAAAGGGCACCAAACTACAAACCAGAGCACCACGTGTCGACCAGAGCAACCCGCCGCTCACGCGACGTGGCTGGCACCGAAGGGCCGCCGCAACTGCGCTTTCCGCGCCGGGCCGGATGCACGTGCGGCAACACCACCACCGCACACAGCCGCTGTTCAACATCAACCAACAAACACGCCGCGGTCGCAGCCTCAACGCCAGCACACACGTTTGCACCACCATTCACACGCACCGCACAAACAGCTGTCGCCGACACAGCCGACAACACAAACACACCGCAACGACGCCGCCGCCTCTACTTGTGCCGGCCACCCACCCCACCGACGGCGCACCTGTCGCCAGCCGGCAGTCGGCAGTCGACACGGGAAACGCACACCGCCACTTCGCTCGCGCGCACGCCACCAACCAGTCGTCGTCTCCAAAAACAACAAACAAACAAACAAACATAGGGCAGGCAACAAATCGCCTCGCACGAACCGTCCACAAAACTATCAAAGCACAGCCTCTGGCTAACGGCCACGACGCAGCGGCACGCTGCTCCTTTCCCCGCCCCACTCGATTCACGAAGGCACGCGACACCGCCAACGACGGCCTCGCTTGCCGCAACCGACACCTTTCCGCCACTACGCACAGCCGCACCCGACGCCCGTGGCAACGACACAACTACTGCACTATCCACCGCCGCCTCCCCCTTCCCGTACACACAGCCAGCCAGCCAAAACCACTCCAACGACCCAAACATGCACGTGCAACGGCACACCCCAACCAGTCAACGTCGACAACCACACGCACGGCTCGAAACCGGCGTCCTTCCACGTTGCCATCAAGCTACACACAAGACACAAGGAACC
This sequence comes from Schistocerca cancellata, assembly GCF_023864275.1. Classification (NCBI taxonomy): domain Eukaryota; kingdom Metazoa; phylum Arthropoda; class Insecta; order Orthoptera; family Acrididae; genus Schistocerca; species Schistocerca cancellata. The sequence continues at coordinate 319,810 of NW_026047171.1, forward strand.
AACAACAGCAAGCCCGCCCGCCCGCCCCACTCTCACGCCGCAAAAAAAAGCACACCGAAAACCGCCAAACGCACATTCCCATCGCACTGACACCGACCGGCTCGCTACCACCACACCTCTCGGCAGCCGTTTCGCAAACATGACACGGCGCGACATGACATCACGACCAACTCTCCTTTCCCGACGCCTTCGGCCGGAGCACAACGCCGCCAATTCGCCACACAGTCACACAGTCGACAAGCGCCCGCCCTCCCTGCACGACGCCGCGCAGCAAAGGCGCCCGCAAACACATACCTCTCCTCTCTCTCGGCCGGCCGACGCGCCAACCGCCACACCGCCAGCCACTCGCAATTGTGCACTGCCGCCAGCCACACGTCCAACACGCCGCGCCGCCTCCGGCCACCCGCCAGGGGGCGCTCACGTCCGCGACAACAGCGCGGCCCGCCGGGCCAAACCGAACCGAGCCGCCCGCCGCTGCTCTGCACATCGTCCTGCGCGCATCAACAAAACGAGGCAAGCGAGCACACCCCGTCACAACGCCACATCACGCAAATGCCGTGCCGACCTCTTGTGTCTACCGCCTAAATTGCACTCACCAGCCGCCCCTTCTTCTTCCTCCCTATCTATCTGTGCGTCTGTGTCGGTCCGCGCGTGACGCCTCTCAACATCCGCCGTCGCCGTCCCCGTTTCCGCCCCAATGCCATCGTCGCGCCGCCTCCTCCTCCGCCCCTGTCCGGCCCGCACCACACCACACACCGCTGCTTGTCCCGGCCGTTGCCACCAAAGGCGCCTACCGCAAACGCGCCACGCCGCAGCCCCCGTGCGTGCATCTCCGTGCCGACGCTGCCTCTCTGCCCTCCCGCACGCACTCGACCGACCGACCGACATGCACTGCGTCGACGGCCTCGACAACACAGTCTCTGGGCTCCGCACTGCGTGTTCCGGTACGCGCGCTGAAACACGTATGTACTCATTACCAGCGATGGCGAGGCACGACACAATCTCTGACCAGAGAGTTTCTTATCGTCGCTAGTCTGCGCCACACGACACTAGTAGCACGTAGCGCGTCGGCAGGAACAGTTGTCATCTATATGTGGCGGGTCGGGAGAGGTAGTAGTCAGTCGACAGTATTGGCGAGTGGACGATTGTACTGAGCGGGCGGCGGCGTGCTCTTCTCGCGACTCTGGTCTCCCTTCGGGACGATGCATATTGTTATTAAAGGTAAGGTAATGAAGCTGCATTGCGCAAATCTAATAATGTATGTCAATTGTAACTATTTTCTTCACAACAAAATGCCCCAATAATACTTTGTTTCCAAACTAACTTTTTTTAACGTACAACCATTCATTTCCATTTAAAGAATATTTCCTACGCATTTCCTCCAACAATCAACATTAAATGTGAGCCGGCATTCATTGCACGAAGCTGTGTACAGGTATCTACAGTTAAGAGCACATATAGATGCAGTTTGTTTTCTCTTTTGTCTTTTTGTTTTTTTTTTTTATTGACGTAACGATCTTTTGCTCTTTTTCTTCTAATTTGTACATAGGCTGTTTGTTTACATTTTTTATATTGGTAACGCCACGTAGCGCTCTGCGTGAAAATCACTGCCTGTGCTGTGTGCAGTCTGTGGCTAGTTTGCATTGTTGTCATGAACTGCTATAGCTGGATGTGAACAGCGCGTAGCGTTGCGCAGTTAGGGGTGAGCCGCCAGCACTGGTGCATGTGAGCAGAGAGATGGCGGACTTTTCAAATTACATATATTATGACTGGTGATGATATTAAGGGTAAATGCATTGTTTGTTGTTCTCTATTAAACATCTTTACTTTGCTAACTATCCCTATCAGTAGTTAGTGCCCTCCGTAGTTTGAATCTCTTATTTAGCTGGCAGCAGTGGTGCTCGCTGTATTGCAGTAGTTCGACTAATGAAGATTTTTGTGAGGTAAGTGATTTCCGAAAGGTGTACTTTAATGTTACTCAGGGCCATTCTTTTGCAGGGATCTTTGATAGTCAGATTGCGTTGCGCTCAAAATATTGTGTGTCAGTTTAAGCACAGTTTTCTATACATTGTTGTTCAAAGGGGGACGTTTCAGAATACAGGGCCGAAAGGTCAGCCAGCGCTGCCCTTACAACCTTTATCGGGTTTTCAATTATGTCTGTTGAGATGTTCATGGTTCATTATTTCCATTCATCATATTACCGAGCGTTTCTCATCAATCTTCGTTCGTTCATTTTCTAGGGACGTTAACAACATTCCGGCACATTTTCATCATCATTCACTCACTCGCTTACTTACTTGCGACTATTTGTGCGGGGAGGTTACACTTGGGTCCATTTCCATTTACATTCAATGTTGATAGACCTTTCTTTTTTGTTGTTGTTGTTTTGTTGCTGGCGGGTTACAAAAGGCCTCATTTTATGTTGGTTGCAGCAGCGTTTTTTTCCTCCTTCTTCTAGTGTTTTCCCCGCTCTCACCGCCGCCCCCGCCCCTCCCGCATCCGTCGGTCTCACCACGTTCACTGACAGCCGCGTCTGCGGCTACACCACAACGGCCCCCTCCCGGCAACCCATTCGTTTTCTCTTCTTTTGCACAAAAACAACGCCGCACGCGCCAGCCGAGCGCAGCGCAAGCCACCCACACCGCGCCCCTCCCGTCTTTATAGCCTCCGCGTGCGTCTTGTTTTCTTCGTTTGCCCCCTCCCATCTCCCGAATGCCATGCCAGCAGCGTTACGCGTGCCCATCCCCTGTCCACACACTACCGCGAAACGAACAGCCTTCCGGGCCACATGCAGGGCACGCCCACCGCCATTCCCGGACGCAATTCTCAAAACAACACACACACACACACACACACACACACACACACACACACAATGGCTTTGCACACGAACATAGACGGCACGGGCACTGTCGTACATTCTTCCTCAGAACCATCTCAACGAACGTTACATACACATCCGGGAAAGCAAAGCAAAGCAACGCAACGCACCGCACAATTCAGCCGTCAAAGGTAACGTTCACCACGGCAAGACACTTGCCGCCGCGCCGTTACACGCATTTCAGTGCGGCTACAATACACCTCCGACACGGGAACGTTCCGTTGCTCTACACTGCGTTTCTCCGTTTTGTTTCGTTCTTGTTTTTTTCCGTTTTTTCTCTCTTTTTTTTTTTTTCCCTCCGTCCTTTCCTCCACCATTCTCTCCTCACGTTCTGCCCAGACATTCGACCGATCAGAGGTTCGTCCACCTTTCGCTAACCGTCCTCAGCGCGACGGTGTACCAACGGTATGACGGTGCGACGGGTGTTCCAGACGTCCGTTGCGTGATGCCGGTGTACCGCGCCGATCGACAGTGTCCCAGAGGCGACGGATCGGACCACACCACCGACACACACAAACACGTGTACGCACATTCGCCAAAGCGACCGTCGTCTTCTAGCGTCGCGCTTACTCTACTGTACTGCACTGGACCACGCGTGCATGCATCTTCAATGACGACGTCGGTGTGCGTGCGTCGTACGCACACAAGCAGACACAGTCAGTCAGACACGACTATCGAAATCAGAGTCGGAGGAAAGGTACATCATCGTGCGTGTCGCCCGTACAATGCAATACACATTGGTGTCTCAATGCGCGTTCATTTAAACGTCACTCACACGCCTCCACGCTGCATTTACAGACACACATTTCACCCTCGCCATACATGGCGTGCAAACCGACCCGCAAACGGCCGTCGTTACACAACAATCGCGTTTCGTTTCCATCCGTCACGTAACTAACCGGCACCTCCATCCAAAGGGCACATCACCGATCGCACTTCCCCCCCTCGCAGACAGGCAACACCAACTCGTTGTGCGCACGTGCCTCCATTCCACGTCACACCGTGGCCGTACCCCGCAACACGCGACGCGCCCCCCCCCCAACAATCAAATTCATCGCATCGGCCACCCCACCCCGTCGCGTCGCAACCAAAGCGGTAGCTATTGCCGCCGTCCACCCACTCACACACACAACAAAACAAAACAAACATAAACAACAACAATTCCGCCCTTCCCGCAAAGGCCATTTGGTGGCCCTGAAAAGGGCCGTTTTGCCGCTCTCGCAACGGAGGAGCCTTCTCTCCTTCCATTCCAGAGCCACCTCCTTACTTGGAGCTCGTGTACTTGGTCACCGCCTTCGTGCCCTCGCTCACGGCGTGCTTGGCCAGCTCGCCAGGCAGCAACAGCCGCACAGCGGTCTGGATCTCGCGGGACGTGATGGTCGAGCGCTTGTTGTAGTGCGCCAGGCGAGACGCCTCGGCCGCGATGCGCTCGAAAATGTCGTTCACGAAGCTGTTCATGATGCTCATCGCCTTCGACGAGATGCCCGTGTCAGGGTGCACCTGCTTCAGCACCTTGTAGATGTAGATGGCATAGCTCTCCTTCCTCTTGCGCTTCTTCTTCTTGTCGCCCTTCGAAATGTTCTTCTGCGCCTTGCCAGCCTTCTTGGCGGCCTTCCCGCTAGTCTTGGGCGGCATCGCAGACAAACAGGAACGTACGGCAGCAACACCAGCAGCAAGCGCTCCGCTCTAGTCAGCGTCTCCCCACACAGTGGCACCCAGCGCGCCCCGCCGCCGCACCTTTACCAGCTCGCCCCGTTGCGGCCGCCGACCAATGGGCCGCGAGCGCAACCGGCCGCCGCACCCGAGAGCATAAAGGACCCCCACCCCTGGCGGCGCCGCCACTCCGCTGCTCGACTCGCTGCGGCTCGCACCGTCGTTCGTCTCGTCTCGTTTTTTACACCACAGCGCATCGCCATGTCCGGACGCGGAAAGGGAGGCAAGGTCAAGGGCAAGTCAAAGTCCCGCTCAAGCAGGGCCGGGCTCCAGTTCCCGGTCGGCAGAATCCACCGCCTCCTGCGCAAGGGAAACTACGCCGAGCGCGTCGGCGCCGGGGCGCCCGTCTACCTCGCCGCCGTCATGGAGTACCTCGCGGCTGAGGTGCTCGAGCTGGCCGGAAACGCGGCCCGCGACAACAAGAAGACGCGCATCATCCCGCGCCACCTGCAGCTTGCCATCCGCAACGACGAGGAGCTCAACAAGCTCCTGTCGGGCGTCACCATCGCACAGGGTGGTGTCCTGCCCAACATCCAGGCCGTCCTGCTGCCAAAGAAGACCGAGAAGAAGGCCTAAACAGAGAGGCCAGGCAATCGGCACGCGGACCCGCCGCCCAGCAGCGCTGCGTGCTCCCCTGCACGCAACGCGCTTTGCCGGCCCGGCTCGGCTCACAACAATCGGCCCTTTTCAGGGCCACCACACAAACCTACGTCCAAAGCAAAATTTCAGTCGTCCTCGCCGCGCTTTGCTTTACTTCACTTCCACAGCCGCCGCCGGCAACAAGACCATACCAACTGCTACGATTGCAGGGGGAGATATTCTGCGAGGTACCTCGGTGTCACGCCTGACATCCAAGTGTCACATAGGGGGACTTGGCACAAACGCTCACGCCAGGATGCAGATCCTGTACCCCTGTTCCCTCGACCCCGCAACAGGGGTAGCGATACTGGAAATATGCGCGCCCTGTATGGGGCTATGCAGCCAGATCGACGATGCATCGCCTACAGAAGGGTCCAAAGCAGAGCGCTCTACGACGGGCCTTACACGTCCCCGCGGCAGACCTGCCTAGAACCACCCACAACACGATTCCGCGCCCTGGCAGAAGCGTTCTAACGCCACCGCGCGGAATTCACAAAATGACTATTACGTCTTGACCCTTGGGCAATATGAACACCACAGGGACAGATGTGCAAGACCCGAGTCGCTACTCCAGCAGTAGCACAAACAGAACACATAATCACTCTCAACAAACAGCAACGTCCGAAAAAGCACACTACCAAAGATAAGAACAACACACAGGAAAGAGGAGCAAATGTCCACAGGCGACAATAACCTCCACCAACTCCCCCTCTAACGGTAGAGGACTAAAAGAGAGAACAACAAGAAGAGCCGCCGCCATCTTGTCGTCCACAGCCCGTGTGGCCCAACACACACACACACACACACACACACATTTCTCTTGTTTTGTTTCGTTTGCCTCAAGCACCTCCACGCACGCACAGTCGCCTTCCAAACGACAACGACAGCAATAATCACCACTGTTAAACGAGCGTGTCGACACACCGCCCTCCACTCCCGCGCGCCACGTACAAACGAAACAGCTGATCCGGCCGCCTATGGGCACGCCTTGCCTCGGCAACTCCAACGCCGCCGCAAACACACAGCCGAAACCACGCAAATATTCACCGCCTCTCGCACAACAACAACAACAACAACAACAACAACAACAACACCACACAGCCCGGCGTCTCCATCGATCGATAAACAAAACAAACACACAACGCCCTCTCTCGCACGCACGCACACACACACACACACACACACACACACACACAAGACCCGCTTCCTTTCCTTTCTCCCAGTCACGTCACGTCAGTCAAACGCAAACGAAATGAAGAATGAAAGAAAGAAGGCAGGCAGGCAGGCAGGCAGGCAACAACACAGACTCTTTCGCACTTTTCAATTTCCGAACAGTGTGGTGGCCCTGAAAAGGGCCGTTTTCGTCTCTCCCACGGCCGCGGGAAGGCCAACGCGGCACAGCACACCGGCTGCGACGCGCCTAACCGCCGAAACCGTACAGGGTGCGCCCCTGCCTCTTCAGGGCGTACACCACGTCCATGGCCGTCACAGTCTTGCGCTTGGCGTGCTCAGTGTACGTCACCGCGTCGCGGATCACGTTCTCCAGGAACACCTTCAGCACTCCGCGGGTCTCCTCGTAGATCAGACCAGAGATGCGCTTCACGCCGCCCCTGCGAGCCAGGCGGCGGATCGCGGGCTTCGTGATGCCCTGGATGTTGTCGCGCAACACCTTGCGGTGCCGCTTGGCGCCACCCTTGCCGAGCCCCTTTCCTCCCTTGCCGCGGCCAGTCATCTCTTCTAAATCCTCAAAAAAAGCTCAAGGCAAGCAAAACGTCTGCTGCAGCGGCTGGCTCCTCACCCGGCGCTAGCGAGTCGGCTACGGTCTGCGCCCGGCGCACGCGCCAGCCCCCCTATATAGACTCTGGCCCGCCCTCCCCCCACCACGCGCAACCGAGGGCATATAAGCGCACCACGGCCGCTGGCGCGCGCCCGTCTCGTCAAGGCAGCACCCGACGCAGCACCTCGCCTCCACGCCGCTCCGCTAACCGCTACCGCTATGGCCCGCACAAAGCAAACGGCCCGCAAGTCCACCGGCGGAAAGGCGCCGCGCAAACAGCTCGCCACCAAGGCGGCGAGGAAGAGCGCGCCCGCCACCGGCGGCGTCAAGAAGCCCCACCGCTACAGGCCGGGCACCGTCGCCCTGCGAGAAATCAGGCGCTACCAGAAGAGCACAGAGCTGCTCATCCGCAAGCTGCCATTCCAGCGCCTAGTGCGCGAGATCGCCCAGGACTTCAAGACCGACCTGCGCTTCCAGAGCTCCGCGGTCATGGCCCTGCAGGAGGCCAGCGAGGCCTACCTCGTCGGCCTCTTCGAAGACACCAACCTGTGCGCAATCCACGCCAAGCGCGTCACCATCATGCCCAAGGACATCCAGCTCGCGCGCCGCATCCGCGGCGAGCGCGCCTAAACACCGCGCCAGCCGCTGGGCACCGCCCGCGCACGCAAACAAACAAAACGGCCCTTTTAAGGGCCACTAACATCACTCCGTCGCGAGCAAACTTTGTCGGTCGCCTCTCGCCCCACAACCACAGAACCAAAGACAAAACACCACTTCCACTTCCCGTCCGTCCGCCACAGCCGCTCTCCTCTGCCAGCTTGCTGGCGCGCGCAACAATCAACATCGTCCCTCCCCGGCGCGGCGCACAATACCCATCGGCCGACGCCGTCAACCACACGGCCGGCCGCCGCTTCGTTTCGAAAAGAGAAACAAACAAAAAGCCAGGCACGTCCAACGCCACCGACCCTTTCCCCACATCTCAACGTCCCCCGCCCCCGTTCCATCCAAGAACACACACACACAAGACAAGACACATCCGAGAAGACGGCAGGCAGCCAAACCAAAGTATTCAAACAACATGACACAAAACCAACCGTCGGCCGGCCGCGACCAAAAACGGCGACAATCAACCGCTACCGCCGCCCGCACCCGCCACCGACCCCCCGCAATCCAACCACCACGGCACGCAAACAGTATCCACACACGGGCATACAGAAACGCCAGACGACACAACCACACCGCAACACAAACACGACAATCAAAACCTTCCCGACGTGCTTTGATGGCCCTGAGAAGGGCCGTTTTGGGCCGCGCGTCTGTTGCGCGCCACTAGACGACGGGGACGGGGGGTGCGGACGACGGAGTCAACCGCCAACCCTTCCTTTCCCATTCCTCTCTACTTCTTCTTCTTGGGCGAAGCCTTCGCCTTAGACGGCGTCGTCGCCTTCTTCGGGCGCGGCGCCTTCGGCTTCTTCGTCGGAACCTTGGCGGCCTTCTTCGCCTTCGACGGCGACTTGGCCTTGGCCGGCTTGGCAGCAGCCGCCTTCTTCGCACCGGCGGGAGCGGCCGACGCCGCAGACGCCTTCTTGGCGGCGCCCGCCTTCCGACCAGTCGCCGCCTTCACGCCACCAGCCTTCTTTGCGCCGGCCGCACGGGCGCCCTTCTTCTCCTTGCTGGCCGGAGCGGCGCGCTTCTTCTTGGCACCGCCAGCACGAGCCTTGCCGCCCTCAGCCGCCCCGCCGCCGGCGCCGGCAAGCTTGAAAGAGCCGGACGCGCCCTTCCCCTTCGTCTGCACCAGCTCGCCCGCCACCACGGCCGACTTGAGGTACTTCTTGATAAACGGCGCCAGCTTCTCCGCGTCCAGCTTGTAGTGCGCGGCAATGTACTTCTTGATCGCCTGCAGCGACGATCCGCCGCGCTCCTTCAGACTCTTGATGGCGGCCGTCACCATCTCAGAGGTGCGCGGGTGCGCAGGCTTGGCGCGCGGCTTCTTCGCAGCCGACGCAGACTTTGCCTTCTTCGTAGTGCCGGTGGCGGCGGGTGCCGCAGCAGTCTCGTTCGTAGCCGCCTGATCTGCCATTTCGACGACGCGCGTTAACACACAACACAGCGAGCAGCGAGAGCGAGAGGAGACACGCAGCGAGCGGAGCGCACAGCAGAGGAATAGCCGCCTCGCGCCACAGGCCCAGCCAGTGTCGCGGGCGGGCGCGGACGGCCGAGAGAGCGGCCGCCACTCTGCGCGCCGCCGCGCCGCGCCTCCCGCGCTTGCTACCGCCCAACGTCCGACAGCCTGTGCGGAGCAGCCCCACACCTGCGCCACAACCACCCGCGCCTTTCAAACCACCGAGGATGGGGCTACACACAGCCACACCACAGTCGCCAACCAGTCGCCACGGCAGCGCCGCAAACCACGGCCAAACTGCAGCCACCGCGCGCTACAGCCTGGGTCGGCCCGCCGAGAATCGCCGCCCACGCCCAAATGCCGCCCCCACAGCCCCAGCCGGCGACCGGCCACAATGGCCAAACCTTCGGCAAAAGCCCCACACCGTCGCCGCGGCAGCCCGGCCTGCGCGGCCGGCGCCACAGCCACACAAGCGGAGGCGTGCGGCGATGACGGCCGTGCAAACGCACCTCCGCCGCCCCATCGCCCTCCCACCGTTTCCCGATCGGCCCGCAGCCGTCGGGCCACGTCCTCCTCCTCTCGCCCGCCAACATTCACAGCCCTTTCGTTCGTTTCCCAACAATTTCAATTGTGCCCGCCGCAAAAACGGGCGCCGCCTGCAAAGCAACATGCTCCGCCGGAGCGCCCCTCGCCGCTTACGAGCCAACCCCTCGCCCGAGGCAAACCGAAATCCGCAACTACAGACCAACCCAATCTGCCGTCAGCACACACGACAGCCAACATCACGCGTTACGAGTTAGACATTAGGTTCACACGTCTCGGTTAGGTTCGGTGGACGTGCGTTACGTTAAGGGCACTTGGGTTAGGTTAAGCATTCAAAACACACGTCAGCCGTCAGAGGTTAGGTTAGGTTACGTTACATTACATTAAGGTTAGGTTAGGGGCACTTGGGTTAGGTTAAGGGTCGGTGTTAGGTTAAGCGTCAAACTTAGGTTAAGCATTCAAACACACGTCGGGCGTCCGAGGTTAGGTTAGGTTAGGTTAGGTTAGGTTAAGGCCACTTGGTTTAGGTTAAGCCTCAAACTTAGGTTAAGCATTCAAACACACGTCGGGCGTCAGGTGGCCGCAGCAGCCGCACCTACCTACCTACCTACCTACCTACCCACCCAACCACCCACCCACCTCACGGCCGGACAGCTTGGCTTACTTGGCGCTGAGGCTGACCTCACCGCACCGCACCGCACCGCACCTCACCTCACCTCACGCTACGCAACGCTACAGGTTCGGTTCGCTCAGCTTAGGCTTAGAGCTTAAGCGCCGAGGTCGGATTACGTTGGTTCACCTACGGGCGCCACACTTTGGGTGTAAAGGTCGCGTCGGGTCGTCGGCACGCCGCAAAAACAAAAGCGAAGCCACAGACAACGCCGACAAACGGGCAGCACGACCACGACCAGATACCGAGACACACGGACCACCCACCGGCCAAAGGGCACCAAACTACAAACCAGAGCACCACGTGTCGACCAGAGCAACCCGCCGCTCACGCGACGTGGCTGGCACCGAAGGGCCGCCGCAACTGCGCTTTCCGCGCCGGGCCGGATGCACGTGCGGCAACACCACCACCGCACACAGCCGCTGTTCAACATCAACCAACAAACACGCCGCGGTCGCAGCCTCAACGCCAGCACACACGTTTGCACCACCATTCACACGCACCGCACAAACAGCTGTCGCCGACACAGCCGACAACACAAACACACCGCAACGACGCCGCCGCCTCTACTTGTGCCGGCCACCCACCCCACCGACGGCGCACCTGTCGCCAGCCGGCAGTCGGCAGTCGACACGGGAAACGCACACCGCCACTTCGCTCGCGCGCACGCCACCAACCAGTCGTCGTCTCCAAAAACAACAAACAAACAAACAAACATAGGGCAGGCAACAAATCGCCTCGCACGAACCGTCCACAAAACTATCAAAGCACAGCCTCTGGCTAACGGCCACGACGCAGCGGCACGCTGCTCCTTTCCCCGCCCCACTCGATTCACGAAGGCACGCGACACCGCCAACGACGGCCTCGCTTGCCGCAACCGACACCTTTCCGCCACTACGCACAGCCGCACCCGACGCCCGTGGCAACGACACAACTACTGCACTATCCACCGCCGCCTCCCCCTTCCCGTACACACAGCCAGCCAGCCAAAACCACTCCAACGACCCAAACATGCACGTGCAACGGCACACCCCAACCAGTCAACGTCGACAACCACACGCACGGCTCGAAACCGGCGTCCTTCCACGTTGCCATCAAGCTACACACAAGACACAAGGAACCAACAACAGCAAGCCCGCCCGCCCGCCCCACTCTCACGCCGCAAAAAAAAGCACACCGAAAACCGCCAAACGCACATTCCCATCGCACTGACACCGACCGGCTCGCTACCACCACACCTCTCGGCAGCCGTTTCGCAAACATGACACGGCGCGACATGACATCACGACCAACTCTCCTTTCCCGACGCCTTCGGCCGGAGCACAACGCCGCCAATTCGCCACACAGTCACACAGTCGACAAGCGCCCGCCCTCCCTGCACGACGCCGCGCAGCAAAGGCGCCCGCAAACACATACCTCTCCTCTCTCTCGGCCGGCCGACGCGCCAACCGCCACACCGCCAGCCACTCGCAATTGTGCACTGCCGCCAGCCACACGTCCAACACGCCGCGCCGCCTCCGGCCACCCGCCAGGGGGCGCTCACGTCCGCGACAACAGCGCGGCCCGCCGGGCCAAACCGAACCGAGCCGCCCGCCGCTGCTCTGCACATCGTCCTGCGCGCATCAACAAAACGAGGCAAGCGAGCACACCCCGTCACAACGCCACATCACGCAAATGCCGTGCCGACCTCTTGTGTCTACCGCCTAAATTGCACTCACCAGCCGCCCCTTCTTCTTCCTCCCTATCTATCTGTGCGTCTGTGTCGGTCCGCGCGTGACGCCTCTCAACATCCGCCGTCGCCGTCCCCGTTTCCGCCCCAATGCCATCGTCGCGCCGCCTCCTCCTCCGCCCCTGTCCGGCCCGCACCACACCACACACCGCTGCTTGTCCCGGCCGTTGCCACCAAAGGCGCCTACCGCAAACGCGCCACGCCGCAGCCCCCGTGCGTGCATCTCCGTGCCGACGCTGCCTCTCTGCCCTCCCGCACGCACTCGACCGACCGACCGACATGCACTGCGTCGACGGCCTCGACAACACAGTCTCTGGGCTCCGCACTGCGTGTTCCGGTACGCGCGCTGAAACACGTATGTACTCATTACCAGCGATGGCGAGGCACGACACAATCTCTGACCAGAGAGTTTCTTATCGTCGCTAGTCTGCGCCACACGACACTAGTAGCACGTAGCGCGTCGGCAGGAACAGTTGTCATCTATATGTGGCGGGTCGGGAGAGGTAGTAGTCAGTCGACAGTATTGGCGAGTGGACGATTGTACTGAGCGGGCGGCGGCGTGCTCTTCTCGCGACTCTGGTCTCCCTTCGGGACGATGCATATTGTTATTAAAGGTAAGGTAATGAAGCTGCATTGCGCAAATCTAATAATGTATGTCAATTGTAACTATTTTCTTCACAACAAAATGCCCCAATAATACTTTGTTTCCAAACTAACTTTTTTTAACGTACAACCATTCATTTCCATTTAAAGAATATTTCCTACGCATTTCCTCCAACAATCAACATTAAATGTGAGCCGGCATTCATTGCACGAAGCTGTGTACAGGTATCTACAGTTAAGAGCACATATAGATGCAGTTTGTTTTCTCTTTTGTCTTTTTGTTTTTTTTTTTTATTGACGTAACGATCTTTTGCTCTTTTTCTTCTAATTTGTACATAGGCTGTTTGTTTACATTTTTTATATTGGTAACGCCACGTAGCGCTCTGCGTGAAAATCACTGCCTGTGCTGTGTGCAGTCTGTGGCTAGTTTGCATTGTTGTCATGAACTGCTATAGCTGGATGTGAACAGCGCGTAGCGTTGCGCAGTTAGGGGTGAGCCGCCAGCACTGGTGCATGTGAGCAGAGAGATGGCGGACTTTTCAAATTACATATATTATGACTGGTGATGATATTAAGGGTAAATGCATTGTTTGTTGTTCTCTATTAAACATCTTTACTTTGCTAACTATCCCTATCAGTAGTTAGTGCCCTCCGTAGTTTGAATCTCTTATTTAGCTGGCAGCAGTGGTGCTCGCTGTATTGCAGTAGTTCGACTAATGAAGATTTTTGTGAGGTAAGTGATTTCCGAAAGGTGTACTTTAATGTTACTCAGGGCCATTCTTTTGCAGGGATCTTTGATAGTCAGATTGCGTTGCGCTCAAAATATTGTGTGTCAGTTTAAGCACAGTTTTCTATACATTGTTGTTCAAAGGGGGACGTTTCAGAATACAGGGCCGAAAGGTCAGCCAGCGCTGCCCTTACAACCTTTATCGGGTTTTCAATTATGTCTGTTGAGATGTTCATGGTTCATTATTTCCATTCATCATATTACCGAGCGTTTCTCATCAATCTTCGTTCGTTCATTTTCTAGGGACGTTAACAACATTCCGGCACATTTTCATCATCATTCACTCACTCGCTTACTTACTTGCGACTATTTGTGCGGGGAGGTTACACTTGGGTCCATTTCCATTTACATTCAATGTTGATAGACCTTTCTTTTTTGTTGTTGTTGTTTTGTTGCTGGCGGGTTACAAAAGGCCTCATTTTATGTTGGTTGCAGCAGCGTTTTTTTCCTCCTTCTTCTAGTGTTTTCCCCGCTCTCACCGCCGCCCCCGCCCCTCCCGCATCCGTCGGTCTCACCACGTTCACTGACAGCCGCGTCTGCGGCTACACCACAACGGCCCCCTCCCGGCAACCCATTCGTTTTCTCTTCTTTTGCACAAAAACAACGCCGCACGCGCCAGCCGAGCGCAGCGCAAGCCACCCACACCGCGCCCCTCCCGTCTTTATAGCCTCCGCGTGCGTCTTGTTTTCTTCGTTTGCCCCCTCCCATCTCCCGAATGCCATGCCAGCAGCGTTACGCGTGCCCATCCCCTGTCCACACACTACCGCGAAACGAACAGCCTTCCGGGCCACATGCAGGGCACGCCCACCGCCATTCCCGGACGCAATTCTCAAAACAACACACACACACACACACACACACACACACACACACACACAATGGCTTTGCACACGAACATAGACGGCACGGGCACTGTCGTACATTCTTCCTCAGAACCATCTCAACGAACGTTACATACACATCCGGGAAAGCAAAGCAAAGCAACGCAACGCACCGCACAATTCAGCCGTCAAAGGTAACGTTCACCACGGCAAGACACTTGCCGCCGCGCCGTTACACGCATTTCAGTGCGGCTACAATACACCTCCGACACGGGAACGTTCCGTTGCTCTACACTGCGTTTCTCCGTTTTGTTTCGTTCTTGTTTTTTTCCGTTTTTTCTCTCTTTTTTTTTTTTCCCTCCGTCCTTTCCTCCACCATTCTCTCCTCACGTTCTGCCCAGACATTCGACCGATCAGAGGTTCGTCCACCTTTCGCTAACCGTCCTCAGCGCGACGGTGTACCAACGGTATGACGGTGCGACGGGTGTTCCAGACGTCCGTTGCGTGATGCCGGTGTACCGCGCCGATCGACAGTGTCCCAGAGGCGACGGATCGGACCACACCACCGACACACACAAACACGTGTACGCACATTCGCCAAAGCGACCGTCGTCTTCTAGCGTCGCGCTTACTCTACTGTACTGCACTGGACCACGCGTGCATGCATCTTCAATGACGACGTCGGTGTGCGTGCGTCGTACGCACACAAGCAGACACAGTCAGTCAGACACGACTATCGAAATCAGAGTCGGAGGAAAGGTACATCATCGTGCGTGTCGCCCGTACAATGCAATACACATTGGTGTCTCAATGCGCGTTCATTTAAACGTCACTCACACGCCTCCACGCTGCATTTACAGACACACATTTCACCCTCGCCATACATGGCGTGCAAACCGACCCGCAAACGGCCGTCGTTACACAACAATCGCGTTTCGTTTCCATCCGTCACGTAACTAACCGGCACCTCCATCCAAAGGGCACATCACCGATCGCACTTCCCCCCCTCGCAGACAGGCAACACCAACTCGTTGTGCGCACGTGCCTCCATTCCACGTCACACCGTGGCCGTACCCCGCAACACGCGACGCGCCCCCCCCCCAACAATCAAATTCATCGCATCGGCCACCCCACCCCGTCGCGTCGCAACCAAAGCGGTAGCTATTGCCGCCGTCCACCCACTCACACACACAACAAAACAAAACAAACATAAACAACAACAATTCCGCCCTTCCCGCAAAGGCCATTTGGTGGCCCTGAAAAGGGCCGTTTTGCCGCTCTCGCAACGGAGGAGCCTTCTCTCCTTCCATTCCAGAGCCACCTCCTTACTTGGAGCTCGTGTACTTGGTCACCGCCTTCGTGCCCTCGCTCACGGCGTGCTTGGCCAGCTCGCCAGGCAGCAACAGCCGCACAGCGGTCTGGATCTCGCGGGACGTGATGGTCGAGCGCTTGTTGTAGTGCGCCAGGCGAGACGCCTCGGCCGCGATGCGCTCGAAAATGTCGTTCACGAAGCTGTTCATGATGCTCATCGCCTTCGACGAGATGCCCGTGTCAGGGTGCACCTGCTTCAGCACCTTGTAGATGTAGATGGCATAGCTCTCCTTCCTCTTGCGCTTCTTCTTCTTGTCGCCCTTCGAAATGTTCTTCTGCGCCTTGCCAGCCTTCTTGGCGGCCTTCCCGCTAGTCTTGGGCGGCATCGCAGACAAACAGGAACGTACGGCAGCAACACCAGCAGCAAGCGCTCCGCTCTAGTCAGCGTCTCCCCACACAGTGGCACCCAGCGCGTTGAGGAGTGTCTGATGGGTCGTAGACCCCTGGTATTCCGAGGCCCGGGACTTGCTGTCTCTTCCCTCGTGTCGGATGTTTGGGGTTATGGATGGGGTTGATTTAACTCGTTTGAGGAATTCTGGATGTTGGTTGATTTGGGTATAGGATGTCTGAGGTCGGCGTCTTCTTGGCTTGCTATGCCATAACGCGCCGATGACGTTATGGCTCGAAGTGACATGACCCCCTAAGGAGGACAGCCAAGTCACATCCGGCGTCTTCAGCTATGGATCGGAGGGTTGTTGGCTGCTGTGAAGGAGCCTTCGTCTGGCTCCTCTTCGTCTGAGCTGCTTCGGAGACCTGAGCTGCTACTGGCTTGGTGGCTGCCTCAACCTTGCGGGAGGCGGCCAATTCGAGCAACTCGTCTAAGTCCTTGGAGATGCGCACCGCCTTTTTCTTCTTGGGTGGCGGCTGGGCGTGATCTGCCTCCGAAGTCGTCGTTTCCATTGCTTCTGTGGGCTCCCGCCCCGAGGGGGGGGGAGCAGGTGCGGGGGGGCGCAAGGCTTTGGTGGCAGAAGCCACTTCCGCCCGCAGCCGCTGGATTTCTCGATGAGCTGCGGCCAGCTCATCTCGTAGGGCGGTCCTCTCTGCCACGAATGCGGCTTTGAGGTCCGCTATGGCGTCTTCTGTGGCCGCACGAAGCTTGTTGTGCGGCACAGCGTCGTCATGGCGGCGTCTTTCGGGGGGCGGAGGGGCCCCCGGTTGCTGCTGGTCCGCTCCTGCCACGGGCGGTGGCCCGCGGTCGGAACGCTTTCTTCGTCTCTTCCTCTTCTTCTTGCCTCCGCGACCCCAGTTAGCGATGTAACTGCAGCCGCGGAAGCTCGCGACGTGCTTGCCTCCGCAGTTTGCGCACTTCGGCGCTATGTCGCGCGGCTTTGTGCAGTCGCGCGTGTCGTGCGGCTCCGCGCACTTCATGCACGCGACTTGGTTGCGCCGGCAGTATTTGGCCACGTGGCCAATCTGCTGGCACCGGTAGCACTGCACGTCTCGACGTGGTTTGCCGCCACCGAAACCGAGCACGTCACTAAAGACACGCTCCATTACGGCGGCAACAAGGCGGCGGCTCTGCCTCCCATCTCTTCTGGGCGGCATCTCGGCCACGGCAGCGACGGCAGCAACACCAGCAGCAAGCGCTCCGCTCTAGTCAGCGTCTCCCCACTGCAGCGTCTCCCCACGCAGGCACCCAGCGCGCCCCGCCGCCGCACCTTTACCAGCTCGCCCCGTTGCGGCCGCCGACCAATGGGCCGCGAGCGCAACCGGCCGCCGCACCCGAGAGCATAAAGGACCCCCACCCCTGGCGGCGCCGCCACTCCGCTGCTCGACTCGCTGCGGCTCGCACCGTCGTTCGTCTCGTCTCGTTTTTTACACCACAGCGCATCGCCATGTCCGGACGCGGAAAGGGAGGCAAGGTCAAGGGCAAGTCAAAGTCCCGCTCAAGCAGGGCCGGGCTCCAGTTCCCGGTCGGCAGAATCCACCGCCTCCTGCGCAAGGGAAACTACGCCGAGCGCGTCGGCGCCGGGGCGCCCGTCTACCTCGCCGCCGTCATGGAGTACCTCGCGGCTGAGGTGCTCGAGCTGGCCGGAAACGCGGCCCGCGACAACAAGAAGACGCGCATCATCCCGCGCCACCTGCAGCTTGCCATCCGCAACGACGAGGAGCTCAACAAGCTCCTGTCGGGCGTCACAATCGCACAGGGTGGTGTCCTGCCCAACATCCAGGCCGTCCTGCTGCCAAAGAAGACCGAGAAGAAGGCCTAAACAGAGAGGCCAGGCAATCGGCACGCGGACCCGCCGCCCAGCAGCGCTGCGTGCTCCCCTGCACGCAACGCGCTTTGCCGGCCCGGCTCGGCTCACAACAATCGGCCCTTTTCAGGGCCACCACACAAACCTACGTCCAAAGCAAAATTTCAGTCGTCCTCGCCGCGCTTTGCTTTACTTCACTTCCACAGCCGCCGCCGGCAACAAGACCATACCAACTGCTACGATTGCAGGGGGAGATATTCTGCGAGGTACCTCGGTGTCACGCCTGACATCCAAGTGTCACATAGGGGGACTTGGCACAAACGCTCACGCCAGGATGCAGATCCTGTACCCCTGTTCCCTCGACCCCGCAACAGGGGTAGCGATACTGGAAATATGCGCGCCCTGTATGGGGCTATGCAGCCAGATCGACGATGCATCGCCTACAGAAGGGTCCAAAGCAGAGCGCTCTACGACGGGCCTTACACGTCCCCGCGGCAGACCTGCCTAGAACCACCCACAACACGATTCCGCGCCCTGGCAGAAGCGTTCTAACGCCACCGCGCGGAATTCACAAAATGACTATTACGTCTTGACCCTTGGGCAATATGAACACCACAGGGACAGATGTGCAAGACCCGAGTCGCTACTCCAGCAGTAGCACAAACAGAACACATAATCACTCTCAACAAACAGCAACGTCCGAAAAAGCACACTACCAAAGATAAGAACAACACACAGGAAAGAGGAGCAAATGTCCACAGGCGACAATAACCTCCACCAACTCCCCCTCTAACGGTAGAGGACTAAAAGAGAGAACAACAAGAAGAGCCGCCGCCATCTTGTCGTCCACAGCCCGTGTGGCCCAACACACACACACACACACACACACACATTTCTCTTGTTTTGTTTCGTTTGCCTCAAGCACCTCCACGCACGCACAGTCGCCTTCCAAACGACAACGACAGCAATAATCACCACTGTTAAACGAGCGTGTCGACACACCGCCCTCCACTCCCGCGCGCCACGTACAAACGAAACAGCTGATCCGGCCGCCTATGGGCACGCCTTGCCTCGGCAACTCCAACGCCGCCGCAAACACACAGCCGAAACCACGCAAATATTCACCGCCTCTCGCACAACAACAACAACAACAACAACAACAACAACAACACCACACAGCCCGGCGTCTCCATCGATCGATAAACAAAACAAACACACAACGCCCTCTCTCGCACGCACGCACACACACACACACACACACACACACACACAAGACCCGCTTCCTTTCCTTTCTCCCAGTCACGTCACGTCAGTCAAACGCAAACGAAATGAAGAATGAAAGAAAGAAGGCAGGCAGGCAGGCAGGCAGGCAACAACACAGACTCTTTCGCACTTTTCAATTTCCGAACAGTGTGGTGGCCCTGAAAAGGGCCGTTTTCGTCTCTCCCACGGCCGCGGGAAGGCCAACGCGGCACAGCACACCGGCTGCGACGCGCCTAACCGCCGAAACCGTACAGGGTGCGCCCCTGCCTCTTCAGGGCGTACACCACGTCCATGGCCGTCACAGTCTTGCGCTTGGCGTGCTCAGTGTACGTCACCGCGTCGCGGATCACGTTCTCCAGGAACACCTTCAGCACTCCGCGGGTCTCCTCGTAGATCAGACCAGAGATGCGCTTCACGCCGCCCCTGCGAGCCAGGCGGCGGATCGCGGGCTTCGTGATGCCCTGGATGTTGTCGCGCAACACCTTGCGGTGCCGCTTGGCGCCACCCTTGCCGAGCCCCTTTCCTCCCTTGCCGCGGCCAGTCATCTCTTCTAAATCCTCAAAAAAAGCTCAAGGCAAGCAAAACGTCTGCTGCAGCGGCTGGCTCCTCACCCGGCGCTAGCGAGTCGGCTACGGTCTGCGCCCGGCCGACTGTGCAATGTCGTGGGACGCAGTGGACTGCGTCTCCATGCTATTGTAGAAGTCTGTAGCGCCATTGGCGCTGTTCCTTCTAACGTCTATATCTTACATCTAGGGAAAGTCTTTTCTTATTGTCTATATCCTGTTCTGCACTATGAACACTGTTTTGTGAATGTCTTTACTTCGGCTCAATCTTGCTGATGGCGAAGTAAGTCTGGCCAGCGCAGAGTTGCGCGCCAGTGTGGTCTTCGGCCGAGTTCTCGCACCAATGGGTTGCGCGAGTTCGCGGTCTTTTCGTAGAAAGTTTGCGCGGCTCTCTGGAACCGCTGTCGGAGTGTAGGGACGTCCGCGATGACGTGGAGTTCCTCCGTGTTGAAGTCCGGTGGGAGGTGTAGTACCGCCCTCAAAGCTCTGTTTTGCACTCTTTGAAGGCGGCGGATGTTGGTCTCAGCTGCGTTGCCCCATACGACCGCTGCGTAGTCAAACAGCGGCCTGACGGTTGCCTTGTAGAGCGTGAGACCTAGATCTTCTGGTAAGGTTGAGGTGGGGTTGATGACTGGGTATAGGAGGCGTAGCCGTCCCAGTGCCTTCCTCCTCACCTCTTCTATGTGTTGGCGCCACGTGAGACGACTGTCGAACGTGACGCCAAGATATTTGGCGCTGTTGCTCCATGGTACTGCCCTTCCACGGACTGTCAGCTGTGGCGCGCCTTGAGGAACTGGGCGCAGCGCGACGATTAGTGCCTGGCTCTTTTCTGGGTTGTAGGCCAGGCGCCATGTTGTGGCCCACTCCTCGAGGGCCGTTGTTGCCGTCTGTAGACGCCGCTGCAGAGTGTGGACTCGGTTGCTGCGGCTGTATACAGCGGTATCGTCGGCGTAGAGAGCCAGTTTGGCAGGCTCTACTCGCGGGAGGTCCGACGTGTACAGTGAATAGAGGATCGGGCCGACGACCGAGCCTTGTGGTACACCCGCGAGTATCCGGCGCTCCGTGGAAATTCCACTGTCTGCCCGAACGTGAAACGTCCTGTCCTGCAGATAGCTCTGCAGGAGACTCACATGTGACACGGGAACCCCCAGCATAAGTAGCTTATACAGGAGGCCATCGTGCCACACTGAGTCAAAGGCGCGTGACACGTCGAGCATAAGAGCGCCGAAGTACTCGCGTCGGTCGACGGCTGCGAATGCCTCTTCCGCAAGTCGTAACACTTGCTGAGTCGTTGAGTGCTCACTCCTGAACCCAAATTGTTCGTCTGGTAGGAGCCCCTCTGCGTTGACGTGGCGTAGCAGCCGTGTCAGGTAGAGTTTTTCGAAGAGTTTTGAGAGCGTCGGTAGCAGGCTGATTGGTCTGTAGTTTTTCGCCATCCGGATGTCCTTGCCGGGCTTGGGCAGCGCGACTACCTCAGCATGCTTCCAGGCGCTCGGGAACTCTTCAGACTTCAGCACCTCGTTGAAGATTTCGGTGATTCTCTCGACAGCCATGTCCGGGAGTTGCTTCAGGAGGGCGTTGGTGATGCGGTCGTGGCCGGCGGCTTTGCGGCCCGGAAGTTGGCGCAGCACTACTTTCACCTCGTTCGGAGCGATGGGAGTGATGTTGTCCTCAGGGTCCCTTGCTCTAAGGAAACGCGGTAGGCGTTCCCTGACGAGTTGTACGTGTGCTGCGTCGATGGGGTCGTTGACTGGCGTAAAGTTAGCGGCGAACGCGTCGGCTAGGGCATTGGCCTTCGCGTTCGGCTCGCTAACGAAGTCGTCACCTACTTGGAGGGGCGGGATTTTCATCGTCCGGCGGAGGAAGCACTTGGTTGTCTTCCAGGCCGAACCATCTTCGGTGTTTAGTGAAGAGATTTTCGCCGCCCACTCCTGGATCCGGTGCTCTTCGGCCGCGGCTTTGATTTCGCGGCGCATCCTGTTGAGCGACCGCTTGATTGCCGGATTGCGCGTTCTTTGCCATTCCCTGGCGAGTCTGTTTTTCGCGCTGATCGCTTCTTCCAGGTGACGGGGCAATCTACTCGGTTTGAAGCTCTGCTGGTCTGCTTCTCGCCTGGCCGGTGTGGCTTCCTCCGCAGCGTCCACTACGCTGCGTGTCAGGTGTTCTAAGGCGGCGCTTGCTCCGTGTTCGGCCGGGCTTGGGAGTCGTTCCAGTGCGCCCTCGATGTTTTCACGGAAACGCTCCCAGTTTATGCCGCGCAGGTCGAGTCCGCGCCGAGTTTGAGGTGCAAGCTCGGATTCTATCTCGAAGATCACCGGTGCATGGTCCGAGTTCAGTAAGGTCCTTGTACTGGCGGTGATATTTTGTCGGACGCCTTTGTTAATCATGACGTCGATTATGTCCGGCGCGCCTCTCGACGGAAAAATTGTAGGCTCGTGGGGTGCGACAACAACGGCGCCATGGCGCTCGACGAGTCGTTGAAGGCGTCTTCCGTTTGGAGTTGTTACCCTCGAGTGCCATACTTGGTTTTTGGAGTTGTAGTCGCCTCCAAGCAGGAGTCTGCCTGGGAGCGATAGCAACTTATTTAGGTCTTCCCCGATTTGTTTGTTCGGCGGTTTGTAGATAGCACCGAGGGTGATTTTGCCGTGCGCGGTCTCGACAGCTACGACTGTTGCTTCGACGGCCTCCAGCGGCGGGATGTGGACCTGGTGGTGTTTGAAGGAGCGGCGAATGTAAATTGCCGTTCCCCCACCTCTTGTGAGTCGATCGTTGCGGTGGCAGGTGTAGTTAGCAACGCCTACTCTGACGCCTGGCTTGAGGAACGTTTCCGTTAGGAGGCAGACGTCTATGTTCTCGCGTCTCAAAAGTTCGCGAAATTCGGCGGCCTGCTCGCGGAGGCCGCGGGCATTCCATAGGCACACTTTAATTTGTCGGGCCATGTTGCTGGGATGCGTTGAACTGGATTGCCTGCTGTAGTGCGGCCGTCATCTTGGCTGGGAGCTCGCCGATCATGTTCGCGACTATTGACATGAACTTCTCCATCATCGCGAACATGCGCTGCTCCATCGACGCCAGCATGCGCTCATAGGCGGCGCTCAAACTGCCGACGGCGTCGTGGCGGTCGGCTTGTGTTGTACAGCAGCGGCCGCTTCCGTCATGGCGGTCGGCGTGCTGTCCGCCATTGCTGCTGTCGACAAAATGGCGGGTGTCTTGCTCGGTCCTGCCAGGGCGTCGGCGTTCGCGCAGGGCCGGGAAGTCGGCCAGTTGCGGTGCCTCCTGCCCACCATTTTGTGCGGAGGGCGCTGGAGCTTCCCAGCGGCGCGCGCTCTGGTTGGCCTCCGGGCTGCGGCGTGGCGCGGCTACCTGCGTGCTGCGTTGTCCGGTGATTGGTCGTTGCGGCGTGGTGGCCGCCGCGGTAGGGGCCTGGCTGCCATTGTCCGGGGCCGGTGGGCCGCCATTGTTCACGGCCGGCTGCGCGGGCGGCGGGACTACCTGAGCCTCGCGCTGCGCACCGGCTGCTGCTATTGTGCTCGCGTCCCTGTTAGGCGGGGCTTGGCCGCCATTTTGGACGCGGGCTGCTTTCGGCTGCGCTGCTGGACGCTCTGCCATCTGTCGTGGTGGGACGTTACCTGGGCGTGGCGCAGAGTACCTTGACCTTCTGCGACGACCTCGGCGGCGACGGCCGCTCTTTGTTCCTGCTTCCGGTCCCGCGCTGGCGTTTCCCGCCACTCGGGCGTTTCCCGCCGAAACAGCCGCTTTGTTCTTCGCCTGTGCTGTGCGGAGACGGGCCTGAAACTCCTTGTGCCGTGGGCAGCCGCGATATGTAGCAACATGCGGTCCACCACACAGCTTACACTTCGCCGGAAAGTCTTTGTACGGCTCGCCGGCCTTGTCGCACGCATTCGTGGCATGAGGTTCCGCACATCGTATGCAATACTCCTTCATGCCGCAGTGTCTTTCCACGTGTCCTGGCTGAAGGCACCTGAAACACTGCGCGTGTCCTCCGCTACTGCGTAAGTTCTCGACAGTGATTTCACACGCGCCTAGCATTTTTAATGTATATAACTCACGGTTTTTCTCCGTGTTGTCCGCTGTGATGAGCACTAGAGGGCCGCGACGATTTGTTTTCGGGTCCCTCATTTTCACGACCGAGTGAACAACATAACCTAGCTCCTCGAGGTCTTCCTTGATGTGGTCGCAAGAGTACTTCATAGGAACTCTCTTGAATACGACCTTCAAAGGCCGCTTTCTGGTGGCTGCAAAAGTATAGTAACGCAGTCCCTGGCTTCTAGCAACATTGTGTAGTTTGTTATATAGTTCTGTGGTCTGCACGCGCACTTTGTACACTGAGTCGCCGCTTACGCACACACGATAATTGTTTCTACCGAGCACTGCGTTCAGTGTGATCTGCAGGCTGCGGTAGTCCTTATCGTACTCCAACACTATTGGCGGTGGAGCACGTCCTTGTCTAACACTGCTGGCCTGTTCTTCTTCCTCCTCGCTGTCTGAGAGGGCATCGAACAGATTTGCGGTGCTGATAGGCTGCTGTGTAGCTGCTGCTGGAGCTGGTCTGGCGGTTTTCTTCGGCCTGACAAAGCCGTCCTCGCCGGTTGTGCTACGCGGGCGTGCGATGCGCCGGTCGCGCTTTGTGGCGGGCTGCTGGTGTTCGCTGCCGTTTTTCTTCTTGAGGTACTTTTGTACCTCTGATCCTGCGTCGTCGGTGTTCGCGCGTTTGCGAGAGACGACCTCCTCGCACTGGTTAGTGGCAGCTTCCTGCTCCATCGGTTCTGCACGATTTGTAGTTGCAGATGGTAGCATGCTCACTAAGGTCTGCAGCGCCTCATGTGGGGACTGCGTCTCGGAGTCGCCTGCCGGCTGCTCCGGAAGCTGCGTCGCGTTTGATGCACTCGATTTCAACGCGCGCGGAACACCCGGGTCGTCCGGGAACACGGTTTCGGTCGCGAGGGTGTCCAGTGGAACGCTACTGCGGCGATGCATACCGGTCGCGACATCTAATTGAGGGGGAGCACACTCGGGAAAACGCGGGCGTACATCCGAGGTGCTCGACACGCCTCTCGCAGCGTGCAGGGACGCGGCCCTGTCCGCTGAGTCGGTCGTCGTCGTTACTGCAGCGAGCTGCGGAGCGGAGCGCTCGACACACGCGTCCGTCCCGCGTGGCATCGCTGACTCGACTCTCTCTGCGCCCGGCGCACGCGCCAGCCCCCCTATATAGACTCTGGCCCGCCCTCCCCCCACCACGCGCAACCGAGGGCATATAAGCGCACCACGGCCGCTGGCGCGCGCCCGTCTCGTCAAGGCAGCACCCGACGCAGCACCTCGCCTCCACGCCGCTCCGCTAACCGCTACCGCTATGGCCCGCACAAAGCAAACGGCCCGCAAGTCCACCGGCGGAAAGGCGCCGCGCAAACAGCTCGCCACCAAGGCGGCGAGGAAGAGCGCGCCCGCCACCGGCGGCGTCAAGAAGCCCCACCGCTACAGGCCGGGCACCGTCGCCCTGCGAGAAATCAGGCGCTACCAGAAGAGCACAGAGCTGCTCATCCGCAAGCTGCCATTCCAGCGCCTAGTGCGCGAGATCGCCCAGGACTTCAAGACCGACCTGCGCTTCCAGAGCTCCGCGGTCATGGCCCTGCAGGAGGCCAGCGAGGCCTACCTCGTCGGCCTCTTCGAAGACACCAACCTGTGCGCAATCCACGCCAAGCGCGTCACCATCATGCCCAAGGACATCCAGCTCGCGCGCCGCATCCGCGGCGAGCGCGCCTAAACACCGCGCCAGCCGCTGGGCACCGCCCGCGCACGCAAACAAACAAAACGGCCCTTTTAAGGGCCACTAACATCACTCCGTCGCGAGCAAACTTTGTCGGTCGCCTCTCGCCCCACAACCACAGAACCAAAGACAAAACACCACTTCCACTTCCCGTCCGTCCGCCACAGCCGCTCTCCTCTGCCAGCTTGCTGGCGCGCGCAACAATCAACATCGTCCCTCCCCGGCGCGGCGCACAATACCCATCGGCCGACGCCGTCAACCACACGGCCGGCCGCCGCTTCGTTTCGAAAAGAGAAACAAACAAAAAGCCAGGCACGTCCAACGCCACCGACCCTTTCCCCACATCTCAACGTCCCCCGCCCCCGTTCCATCCAAGAACACACACACACAAGACAAGACACATCCGAGAAGACGGCAGGCAGCCAAACCAAAGTATTCAAACAACATGACACAAAACCAACCGTCGGCCGGCCGCGACCAAAAACGGCGACAATCAACCGCTACCGCCGCCCGCACCCGCCACCGACCCCCCGCAATCCAACCACCACGGCACGCAAACAGTATCCACACACGGGCATACAGAAACGCCAGACGACACAACCACACCGCAACACAAACACGACAATCAAAACCTTCCCGACGTGCTTTGATGGCCCTGAGAAGGGCCGTTTTGGGCCGCGCGTCTGTTGCGCGCCACTAGACGACGGGGACGGGGGGTGCGGACGACGGAGTCAACCGCCAACCCTTCCTTTCCCATTCCTCTCTACTTCTTCTTCTTGGGCGAAGCCTTCGCCTTAGACGGCGTCGTCGCCTTCTTCGGGCGCGGCGCCTTCGGCTTCTTCGTCGGAACCTTGGCGGCCTTCTTCGCCTTCGACGGCGACTTGGCCTTGGCCGGCTTGGCAGCAGCCGCCTTCTTCGCACCGGCGGGAGCGGCCGACGCCGCAGACGCCTTCTTGGCGGCGCCCGCCTTCCGACCAGTCGCCGCCTTCACGCCACCAGCCTTCTTTGCGCCGGCCGCACGGGCGCCCTTCTTCTCCTTGCTGGCCGGAGCGGCGCGCTTCTTCTTGGCACCGCCAGCACGAGCCTTGCCGCCCTCAGCCGCCCCGCCGCCGGCGCCGGCAAGCTTGAAAGAGCCGGACGCGCCCTTCCCCTTCGTCTGCACCAGCTCGCCCGCCACCACGGCCGACTTGAGGTACTTCTTGATAAACGGCGCCAGCTTCTCCGCGTCCAGCTTGTAGTGCGCGGCAATGTACTTCTTGATCGCCTGCAGCGACGATCCGCCGCGCTCCTTCAGACTCTTGATGGCGGCCGTCACCATCTCAGAGGTGCGCGGGTGCGCAGGCTTGGCGCGCGGCTTCTTCGCAGCCGACGCAGACTTTGCCTTCTTCGTAGTGCCGGTGGCGGCGGGTGCCGCAGCAGTCTCGTTCGTAGCCGCCTGATCTGCCATTTCGACGACGCGCGTTAACACACAACACAGCGAGCAGCGAGAGCGAGAGGAGACACGCAGCGAGCGGAGCGCACAGCAGAGGAATAGCCGCCTCGCGCACTGCACTGCACTTGTCCTTACGGGTCCGCCCTGACCCGTGTGGGGAGCAGGCTAAGCATTATCTGCTATTCCTGCATGTTCCTCTTGGGTTGATGTTGGAGTCCTCTCGTTATGGATTGGCCTGGTGGCCTAATTGGCCAATGAAATCTGGATTTTGTTTCCAGAATTGTATGATTCCCTCCATTGAGATGTTGTCACCGAGCTCCAGGAATTCCTGGTAAGCTGGGTGCTGTTGTAGGTCCTGACGCGCTTCCCCGACCGCTGCGCCCCGGGCTGCGACCACAAAGATGTGTTCCCAGTCCGTGGGCGTGAAGACGGGGTGCTGATTGATGGTATTCAGGTCCTTCCTCGATACCAGTCCTCTTAGCGCCTTGTTGCTCCTCACTGGTGCGTAGGGCTGGTGAGGAAGGGCTGGTTTCGTCCTGTTGGATGGAGTGAACGGGTAGGGGTTATCCAGGTGAGGGTAAGTCCCTTCCCGAAGAGACGCGGCGACCTTCTGCAGTACAGGCCGAACGCTGTGCTCCGTAGGGAGCGGCAGGCATTCGGTCTCCGCCGCAGGAAGTGGTGGTGTCTCGGTGTGCGTCTCTTCGTCTTGCGCCCGTGGCTCGACCTCCCCGTCAGGAGGGAGAGTAGGCTGCTCCACTTCGACGTCCATGAGCGTCTCTACGCCGCCCGTCACGTTGACTGGCGGCGCGGGTGGCTCCGTCTGGGTGGAGGCGTCGACCCCCGCTGGCCGACTCGCAGTGGGGGCAGACGTCTTCTTCTTCAGGACCCGCAGCTCCTCACGCAGCTGTTGCAGCTGGCGATGAACAGCCACGAGTTCCTCCCGCATGGCGGCCCTCTCGGCCGCAAGGGCGGTGTGGAAGGAGGCCAGTGCGTCGTCCGTGGCGACTTCGCGACGGCTCGGTCCACCACCCCCGTGGGAACGAGGGGGTGGGACGTCCGTCTCGGCGCGTGGTACCTCTGCAGGGCGTGGGGCGGCCATCTTGCGTCTGTAGCCCCGCACGTAGTCGCAGCTGCGCGAGTTTGCGGCGTGGGCACCGCCGCAATTCACGCACTTGGCAGCCGCGTCGCGGGGCTTGGTGCAGTTGCGTGTATCGTGTGCCTCAGCACACTTCAGACACGCTGGTTTGCCCCTGCACACTTTTGCTATGTGCCCCATCCTCTGGCACTTAAAGCATTGCTGCTCAGTGCTCTGCTTCCGCTTGTGGCGCCGACTGCGTCCGCGGGTCTTCCCGATCGCATCGACCAGGAGTTCCAGCGCGGCCGCAATCTTGCTGCTCTTCCTGCGTCCTGCCATGTCCTTACGTCGGCGTGTGGAGGTGTCCGCAGTCTCACGCTACCGCCCAGCGAATAGCCGCCCGCCCAGCCCAGCCGCCTCGCGCCACAGGCCCAGCCAGTGTCGCGGGCGGGCGCGGACGGCCGAGAGAGCGGCCGCCACTCTGCGCGCCGCCGCGCCGCGCCTCCCGCGCTTGCTACCGCCCAACGTCCGACAGCCTGTGCGGAGCAGCCCCACACCTGCGCCACAACCACCCGCGCCTTTCAAACCACCGAGGATGGGGCTACACACAGCCACACCACAGTCGCCAACCAGTCGCCACGGCAGCGCCGCAAACCACGGCCAAACTGCAGCCACCGCGCGCTACAGCCTGGGTCGGCCCGCCGAGAATCGCCGCCCACGCCCAAATGCCGCCCCCACAGCCCCAGCCGGCGACCGGCCACAATGGCCAAACCTTCGGCAAAAGCCCCACACCGTCGCCGCGGCAGCCCGGCCTGCGCGGCCGGCGCCACAGCCACACAAGCGGAGGCGTGCGGCGATGACGGCCGTGCAAACGCACCTCCGCCGCCCCATCGCCCTCCCACCGTTTCCCGATCGGCCCGCAGCCGTCGGGCCACGTCCTCCTCCTCTCGCCCGCCAACATTCACAGCCCTTTCGTTCGTTTCCCAACAATTTCAATTGTGCCCGCCGCAAAAACGGGCGCCGCCTGCAAAGCAACATGCTCCGCCGGAGCGCCCCTCGCCGCTTACGAGCCAACCCCTCGCCCGAGGCAAACCGAAATCCGCAACTACAGACCAACCCAATCTGCCGTCAGCACACACGACAGCCAACATCACGCGTTACGAGTTAGACATTAGGTTCACACGTCTCGGTTAGGTTCGGTGGACGTGCGTTACGTTAAGGGCACTTGGGTTAGGTTAAGCATTCAAAACACACGTCAGCCGTCAGAGGTTAGGTTAGGTTACGTTACATTACATTAAGGTTAGGTTAGGGGCACTTGGGTTAGGTTAAGGGTCGGTGTTAGGTTAAGCGTCAAACTTAGGTTAAGCATTCAAACACACGTCGGGCGTCCGAGGTTAGGTTAGGTTAGGTTAGGTTAGGTTAAGGCCACTTGGTTTAGGTTAAGCCTCAAACTTAGGTTAAGCATTCAAACACACGTCGGGCGTCAGGTGGCCGCAGCAGCCGCACCTACCTACCTACCTACCTACCTACCCACCCAACCACCCACCCACCTCACGGCCGGACAGCTTGGCTTACTTGGCGCTGAGGCTGACCTCACCGCACCGCACCGCACCGCACCTCACCTCACCTCACGCTACGCAACGCTACAGGTTCGGTTCGCTCAGCTTAGGCTTAGAGCTTAAGCGCCGAGGTCGGATTACGTTGGTTCACCTACGGGCGCCACACTTTGGGTGTAAAGGTCGCGTCGGGTCGTCGGCACGCCGCAAAAACAAAAGCGAAGCCACAGACAACGCCGACAAACGGGCAGCACGACCACGACCAGATACCGAGACACACGGACCACCCACCGGCCAAAGGGCACCAAACTACAAACCAGAGCACCACGTGTCGACCAGAGCAACCCGCCGCTCACGCGACGTGGCTGGCACCGAAGGGCCGCCGCAACTGCGCTTTCCGCGCCGGGCCGGATGCACGTGCGGCAACACCACCACCGCACACAGCCGCTGTTCAACATCAACCAACAAACACGCCGCGGTCGCAGCCTCAACGCCAGCACACACGTTTGCACCACCATTCACACGCACCGCACAAACAGCTGTCGCCGACACAGCCGACAACACAAACACACCGCAACGACGCCGCCGCCTCTACTTGTGCCGGCCACCCACCCCACCGACGGCGCACCTGTCGCCAGCCGGCAGTCGGCAGTCGACACGGGAAACGCACACCGCCACTTCGCTCGCGCGCACGCCACCAACCAGTCGTCGTCTCCAAAAACAACAAACAAACAAACAAACATAGGGCAGGCAACAAATCGCCTCGCACGAACCGTCCACAAAACTATCAAAGCACAGCCTCTGGCTAACGGCCACGACGCAGCGGCACGCTGCTCCTTTCCCCGCCCCACTCGATTCACGAAGGCACGCGACACCGCCAACGACGGCCTCGCTTGCCGCAACCGACACCTTTCCGCCACTACGCACAGCCGCACCCGACGCCCGTGGCAACGACACAACTACTGCACTATCCACCGCCGCCTCCCCCTTCCCGTACACACAGCCAGCCAGCCAAAACCACTCCAACGACCCAAACATGCACGTGCAACGGCACACCCCAACCAGTCAACGTCGACAACCACACGCACGGCTCGAAACCGGCGTCCTTCCACGTTGCCATCAAGCTACACACAAGACACAAGGAACCAACAACAGCAAGCCCGCCCGCCCGCCCCACTCTCACGCCGCAAAAAAAAGCACACCGAAAACCGCCAAACGCACATTCCCATCGCACTGACACCGACCGGCTCGCTACCACCACACCTCTCGGCAGCCGTTTCGCAAACATGACACGGCGCGACATGACATCACGACCAACTCTCCTTTCCCGACGCCTTCGGCCGGAGCACAACGCCGCCAATTCGCCACACAGTCACACAGTCGACAAGCGCCCGCCCTCCCTGCACGACGCCGCGCAGCAAAGGCGCCCGCAAACACATACCTCTCCTCTCTCTCGGCCGGCCGACGCGCCAACCGCCACACCGCCAGCCACTCGCAATTGTGCACTGCCGCCAGCCACACGTCCAACACGCCGCGCCGCCTCCGGCCACCCGCCAGGGGGCGCTCACGTCCGCGACAACAGCGCGGCCCGCCGGGCCAAACCGAACCGAGCCGCCCGCCGCTGCTCTGCACATCGTCCTGCGCGCATCAACAAAACGAGGCAAGCGAGCACACCCCGTCACAACGCCACATCACGCAAATGCCGTGCCGACCTCTTGTGTCTACCGCCTAAATTGCACTCACCAGCCGCCCCTTCTTCTTCCTCCCTATCTATCTGTGCGTCTGTGTCGGTCCGCGCGTGACGCCTCTCAACATCCGCCGTCGCCGTCCCCGTTTCCGCCCCAATGCCATCGTCGCGCCGCCTCCTCCTCCGCCCCTGTCCGGCCCGCACCACACCACACACCGCTGCTTGTCCCGGCCGTTGCCACCAAAGGCGCCTACCGCAAACGCGCCACGCCGCAGCCCCCGTGCGTGCATCTCCGTGCCGACGCTGCCTCTCTGCCCTCCCGCACGCACTCGACCGACCGACCGACATGCACTGCGTCGACGGCCTCGACAACACAGTCTCTGGGCTCCGCACTGCGTGTTCCGGTACGCGCGCTGAAACACGTATGTACTCATTACCAGCGATGGCGAGGCACGACACAATCTCTGACCAGAGAGTTTCTTATCGTCGCTAGTCTGCGCCACACGACACTAGTAGCACGTAGCGCGTCGGCAGGAACAGTTGTCATCTATATGTGGCGGGTCGGGAGAGGTAGTAGTCAGTCGACAGTATTGGCGAGTGGACGATTGTACTGAGCGGGCGGCGGCGTGCTCTTCTCGCGACTCTGGTCTCCCTTCGGGACGATGCATATTGTTATTAAAGGTAAGGTAATGAAGCTGCATTGCGCAAATCTAATAATGTATGTCAATTGTAACTATTTTCTTCACAACAAAATGCCCCAATAATACTTTGTTTCCAAACTAACTTTTTTTAACGTACAACCATTCATTTCCATTTAAAGAATATTTCCTACGCATTTCCTCCAACAATCAACATTAAATGTGAGCCGGCATTCATTGCACGAAGCTGTGTACAGGTATCTACAGTTAAGAGCACATATAGATGCAGTTTGTTTTCTCTTTTGTCTTTTTGTTTTTTTTTTTTATTGACGTAACGATCTTTTGCTCTTTTTCTTCTAATTTGTACATAGGCTGTTTGTTTACATTTTTTATATTGGTAACGCCACGTAGCGCTCTGCGTGAAAATCACTGCCTGTGCTGTGTGCAGTCTGTGGCTAGTTTGCATTGTTGTCATGAACTGCTATAGCTGGATGTGAACAGCGCGTAGCGTTGCGCAGTTAGGGGTGAGCCGCCAGCACTGGTGCATGTGAGCAGAGAGATGGCGGACTTTTCAAATTACATATATTATGACTGGTGATGATATTAAGGGTAAATGCATTGTTTGTTGTTCTCTATTAAACATCTTTACTTTGCTAACTATCCCTATCAGTAGTTAGTGCCCTCCGTAGTTTGAATCTCTTATTTAGCTGGCAGCAGTGGTGCTCGCTGTATTGCAGTAGTTCGACTAATGAAGATTTTTGTGAGGTAAGTGATTTCCGAAAGGTGTACTTTAATGTTACTCAGGGCCATTCTTTTGCAGGGATCTTTGATAGTCAGATTGCGTTGCGCTCAAAATATTGTGTGTCAGTTTAAGCACAGTTTTCTATACATTGTTGTTCAAAGGGGGACGTTTCAGAATACAGGGCCGAAAGGTCAGCCAGCGCTGCCCTTACAACCTTTATCGGGTTTTCAATTATGTCTGTTGAGATGTTCATGGTTCATTATTTCCATTCATCATATTACCGAGCGTTTCTCATCAATCTTCGTTCGTTCATTTTCTAGGGACGTTAACAACATTCCGGCACATTTTCATCATCATTCACTCACTCGCTTACTTACTTGCGACTATTTGTGCGGGGAGGTTACACTTGGGTCCATTTCCATTTACATTCAATGTTGATAGACCTTTCTTTTTTGTTGTTGTTGTTTTGTTGCTGGCGGGTTACAAAAGGCCTCATTTTATGTTGGTTGCAGCAGCGTTTTTTTCCTCCTTCTTCTAGTGTTTTCCCCGCTCTCACCGCCGCCCCCGCCCCTCCCGCATCCGTCGGTCTCACCACGTTCACTGACAGCCGCGTCTGCGGCTACACCACAACGGCCCCCTCCCGGCAACCCATTCGTTTTCTCTTCTTTTGCACAAAAACAACGCCGCACGCGCCAGCCGAGCGCAGCGCAAGCCACCCACACCGCGCCCCTCCCGTCTTTATAGCCTCCGCGTGCGTCTTGTTTTCTTCGTTTGCCCCCTCCCATCTCCCGAATGCCATGCCAGCAGCGTTACGCGTGCCCATCCCCTGTCCACACACTACCGCGAAACGAACAGCCTTCCGGGCCACATGCAGGGCACGCCCACCGCCATTCCCGGACGCAATTCTCAAAACAACACACACACACACACACACACACACACACACACACACACAATGGCTTTGCACACGAACATAGACGGCACGGGCACTGTCGTACATTCTTCCTCAGAACCATCTCAACGAACGTTACATACACATCCGGGAAAGCAAAGCAAAGCAACGCAACGCACCGCACAATTCAGCCGTCAAAGGTAACGTTCACCACGGCAAGACACTTGCCGCCGCGCCGTTACACGCATTTCAGTGCGGCTACAATACACCTCCGACACGGGAACGTTCCGTTGCTCTACACTGCGTTTCTCCGTTTTGTTTCGTTCTTGTTTTTTTCCGTTTTTTCTCTCTTTTTTTTTTTTCCCTCCGTCCTTTCCTCCACCATTCTCTCCTCACGTTCTGCCCAGACATTCGACCGATCAGAGGTTCGTCCACCTTTCGCTAACCGTCCTCAGCGCGACGGTGTACCAACGGTATGACGGTGCGACGGGTGTTCCAGACGTCCGTTGCGTGATGCCGGTGTACCGCGCCGATCGACAGTGTCCCAGAGGCGACGGATCGGACCACACCACCGACACACACAAACACGTGTACGCACATTCGCCAAAGCGACCGTCGTCTTCTAGCGTCGCGCTTACTCTACTGTACTGCACTGGACCACGCGTGCATGCATCTTCAATGACGACGTCGGTGTGCGTGCGTCGTACGCACACAAGCAGACACAGTCAGTCAGACACGACTATCGAAATCAGAGTCGGAGGAAAGGTACATCATCGTGCGTGTCGCCCGTACAATGCAATACACATTGGTGTCTCAATGCGCGTTCATTTAAACGTCACTCACACGCCTCCACGCTGCATTTACAGACACACATTTCACCCTCGCCATACATGGCGTGCAAACCGACCCGCAAACGGCCGTCGTTACACAACAATCGCGTTTCGTTTCCATCCGTCACGTAACTAACCGGCACCTCCATCCAAAGGGCACATCACCGATCGCACTTCCCCCCCTCGCAGACAGGCAACACCAACTCGTTGTGCGCACGTGCCTCCATTCCACGTCACACCGTGGCCGTACCCCGCAACACGCGACGCGCCCCCCCCCCAACAATCAAATTCATCGCATCGGCCACCCCACCCCGTCGCGTCGCAACCAAAGCGGTAGCTATTGCCGCCGTCCACCCACTCACACACACAACAAAACAAAACAAACATAAACAACAACAATTCCGCCCTTCCCGCAAAGGCCATTTGGTGGCCCTGAAAAGGGCCGTTTTGCCGCTCTCGCAACGGAGGAGCCTTCTCTCCTTCCATTCCAGAGCCACCTCCTTACTTGGAGCTCGTGTACTTGGTCACCGCCTTCGTGCCCTCGCTCACGGCGTGCTTGGCCAGCTCGCCAGGCAGCAACAGCCGCACAGCGGTCTGGATCTCGCGGGACGTGATGGTCGAGCGCTTGTTGTAGTGCGCCAGGCGAGACGCCTCGGCCGCGATGCGCTCGAAAATGTCGTTCACGAAGCTGTTCATGATGCTCATCGCCTTCGACGAGATGCCCGTGTCAGGGTGCACCTGCTTCAGCACCTTGTAGATGTAGATGGCATAGCTCTCCTTCCTCTTGCGATTCTTCTTCTTGTCGCCCTTCGAAATGTTCTTCTGCGCCTTGCCAGCCTTCTTGGCGGCCTTCCCGCTAGTCTTGGGCGGCATCGCAGACAAACAGGAACGTACGGCAGCAACACCAGCAGCAAGCGCTCCGCTCTAGTCAGCGTCTCCCCACACAGTGGCACCCAGCGCGCCCCGCCGCCGCACCTTTACCAGCTCGCCCCGTTGCGGCCGCCGACCAATGGGCCGCGAGCGCAACCGGCCGCCGCACCCGAGAGCATAAAGGACCCCCACCCCTGGCGGCGAGGCGGGAAGGCTCGCCGAAAGAAGAAGACGATAGCCGGCACAGAGCCGGCAGTCAGCCGAGAAAGGGACCGCGTGGACGCGCAGGCGGCTGCCCCGACCCCCCACCACTCCGCCGCTGGCCGTGGAGGGGGTAGCGGGCCACACCGCCGCACCCAGCGGCCCTCGCAGCAGCGAGAGCAGTCGGCCGCCGGCGACGGCCGCGGCAGGTCGCACACTGCGGCCACGCTGGCGCCCGCCGCCACATCGACGCCGGCTGCGCAACCGCCGCGGCCAACCACAGAAGAACGGATGTCCTGCAGCCCAATATCAGAAGAGGGGCTTGCAGGAATCCTTCTGAAGAGGATCACCGCCATGGAGGAGGTCATTCTTCTCCTGGCGCGCAGCCAGCCCGCCTTCGACGCGAGCACCAGATGGACTTATACTCCGGGAGAGGGGTGGGACCAACAGAGGTCTTCCCCACCACTGGAGCAGAGGAATACCACCAACCAGGAGTCCACAGGCGTGTAACGCGCCACCAGGTCGAAGACTCCCGCACCCGTCCGGGCACCTCGTTTCCTTTCATCTCATCAGTCATTTCATCATCAACCCCTGCTGGCACGCCCAGCAATTTGTGGATAGAGCATTCTGCTATACCGTTAGGACCATAAATCACCGATAGGAAGTCACCCCGTTCGATTGGAGTAAATGTCACATAGACAATACACTCCCCCTTCACCAGATGACCATAGTGGCCGTCTATCATATAGCAGCAAGAGAGGCGGCGCCGCCACTCCGCTGCTCGACTCGCTGCGGCTCGCACCGTCGTTCGTCTCGTCTCGTTTTTTACACCACAGCGCATCGCCATGTCCGGACGCGGAAAGGGAGGCAAGGTCAAGGGCAAGTCAAAGTCCCGCTCAAGCAGGGCCGGGCTCCAGTTCCCGGTCGGCAGAATCCACCGCCTCCTGCGCAAGGGAAACTACGCCGAGCGCGTCGGCGCCGGGGCGCCCGTCTACCTCGCCGCCGTCATGGAGTACCTCGCGGCTGAGGTGCTCGAGCTGGCCGGAAACGCGGCCCGCGACAACAAGAAGACGCGCATCATCCCGCGCCACCTGCAGCTTGCCATCCGCAACGACGAGGAGCTCAACAAGCTCCTGTCGGGCGTCACCATCGCACAGGGTGGTGTCCTGCCCAACATCCAGGCCGTCCTGCTGCCAAAGAAGACCGAGAAGAAGGCCTAAACAGAGAGGCCAGGCAATCGGCACGCGGACCCGCCGCCCAGCAGCGCTGCGTGCTCCCCTGCACGCAACGCGCTTTGCCGGCCCGGCTCGGCTCACAACAATCGGCCCTTTTCAGGGCCACCACACAAACCTACGTCCAAAGCAAAATTTCAGTCGTCCTCGCCGCGCTTTGCTTTACTTCACTTCCACAGCCGCCGCCGGCAACAAGACCATACCAACTGCTACGATTGCAGGGGGAGATATTCTGCGAGGTACCTCGGTGTCACGCCTGACATCCAAGTGTCACATAGGGGGACTTGGCACAAACGCTCACGCCAGGATGCAGATCCTGTACCCCTGTTCCCTCGACCCCGCAACAGGGGTAGCGATACTGGAAATATGCGCGCCCTGTATGGGGCTATGCAGCCAGATCGACGATGCATCGCCTACAGAAGGGTCCAAAGCAGAGCGCTCTACGACGGGCCTTACACGTCCCCGCGGCAGACCTGCCTAGAACCACCCACAACACGATTCCGCGCCCTGGCAGAAGCGTTCTAACGCCACCGCGCGGAATTCACAAAATGACTATTACGTCTTGACCCTTGGGCAATATGAACACCACAGGGACAGATGTGCAAGACCCGAGTCGCTACTCCAGCAGTAGCACAAACAGAACACATAATCACTCTCAACAAACAGCAACGTCCGAAAAAGCACACTACCAAAGATAAGAACAACACACAGGAAAGAGGAGCAAATGTCCACAGGCGACAATAACCTCCACCAACTCCCCCTCTAACGGTAGAGGACTAAAAGAGAGAACAACAAGAAGAGCCGCCGCCATCTTGTCGTCCACAGCCCGTGTGGCCCAACACACACACACACACACACACACACATTTCTCTTGTTTTGTTTCGTTTGCCTCAAGCACCTCCACGCACGCACAGTCGCCTTCCAAACGACAACGACAGCAATAATCACCACTGTTAAACGAGCGTGTCGACACACCGCCCTCCACTCCCGCGCGCCACGTACAAACGAAACAGCTGATCCGGCCGCCTATGGGCACGCCTTGCCTCGGCAACTCCAACGCCGCCGCAAACACACAGCCGAAACCACGCAAATATTCACCGCCTCTCGCACAACAACAACAACAACAACAACAACAACAACAACACCACACAGCCCGGCGTCTCCATCGATCGATAAACAAAACAAACACACAACGCCCTCTCTCGCACGCACGCACACACACACACACACACACACACACACACAAGACCCGCTTCCTTTCCTTTCTCCCAGTCACGTCACGTCAGTCAAACGCAAACGAAATGAAGAATGAAAGAAAGAAGGCAGGCAGGCAGGCAGGCAGGCAACAACACAGACTCTTTCGCACTTTTCAATTTCCGAACAGTGTGGTGGCCCTGAAAAGGGCCGTTTTCGTCTCTCCCACGGCCGCGGGAAGGCCAACGCGGCACAGCACACCGGCTGCGACGCGCCTAACCGCCGAAACCGTACAGGGTGCGCCCCTGCCTCTTCAGGGCGTACACCACGTCCATGGCCGTCACAGTCTTGCGCTTGGCGTGCTCAGTGTACGTCACCGCGTCGCGGATCACGTTCTCCAGGAACACCTTCAGCACTCCGCGGGTCTCCTCGTAGATCAGACCAGAGATGCGCTTCACGCCGCCCCTGCGAGCCAGGCGGCGGATCGCGGGCTTCGTGATGCCCTGGATGTTGTCGCGCAACACCTTGCGGTGCCGCTTGGCGCCACCCTTGCCGAGCCCCTTTCCTCCCTTGCCGCGGCCAGTCATCTCTTCTAAATCCTCAAAAAAAGCTCAAGGCAAGCAAAACGTCTGCTGCAGCGGCTGGCTCCTCACCCGGCGCTAGCGAGTCGGCTACGGTCTGCGCCCGGCGCACGCGCCAGCCCCCCTATATAGACTCTGGCCCGCCCTCCCCCCACCACGCGCAACCGAGGGCATATAAGCGCACCACGGCCGCTGGCGCGCGCCCGTCTCGTCAAGGCAGCACCCGACGCAGCACCTCGCCTCCACGCCGCTCCGCTAACCGCTACCGCTATGGCCCGCACAAAGCAAACGGCCCGCAAGTCCACCGGCGGAAAGGCGCCGCGCAAACAGCTCGCCACCAAGGCGGCGAGGAAGAGCGCGCCCGCCACCGGCGGCGTCAAGAAGCCCCACCGCTACAGGCCGGGCACCGTCGCCCTGCGAGAAATCAGGCGCTACCAGAAGAGCACAGAGCTGCTCATCCGCAAGCTGCCATTCCAGCGCCTAGTGCGCGAGATCGCCCAGGACTTCAAGACCGACCTGCGCTTCCAGAGCTCCGCGGTCATGGCCCTGCAGGAGGCCAGCGAGGCCTACCTCGTCGGCCTCTTCGAAGACACCAACCTGTGCGCAATCCACGCCAAGCGCGTCACCATCATGCCCAAGGACATCCAGCTCGCGCGCCGCATCCGCGGCGAGCGCGCCTAAACACCGCGCCAGCCGCTGGGCACCGCCCGCGCACGCAAACAAACAAAACGGCCCTTTTAAGGGCCACTAACATCACTCCGTCGCGAGCAAACTTTGTCGGTCGCCTCTCGCCCCACAACCACAGAACCAAAGACAAAACACCACTTCCACTTCCCGTCCGTCCGCCACAGCCGCTCTCCTCTGCCAGCTTGCTGGCGCGCGCAACAATCAACATCGTCCCTCCCCGGCGCGGCGCACAATACCCATCGGCCGACGCCGTCAACCACACGGCCGGCCGCCGCTTCGTTTCGAAAAGAGAAACAAACAAAAAGCCAGGCACGTCCAACGCCACCGACCCTTTCCCCACATCTCAACGTCCCCCGCCCCCGTTCCATCCAAGAACACACACACACAAGACAAGACACATCCGAGAAGACGGCAGGCAGCCAAACCAAAGTATTCAAACAACATGACACAAAACCAACCGTCGGCCGGCCGCGACCAAAAACGGCGACAATCAACCGCTACCGCCGCCCGCACCCGCCACCGACCCCCCGCAATCCAACCACCACGGCACGCAAACAGTATCCACACACGGGCATACAGAAACGCCAGACGACACAACCACACCGCAACACAAACACGACAATCAAAACCTTCCCGACGTGCTTTGATGGCCCTGAGAAGGGCCGTTTTGGGCCGCGCGTCTGTTGCGCGCCACTAGACGACGGGGACGGGGGGTGCGGACGACGGAGTCAACCGCCAACCCTTCCTTTCCCATTCCTCTCTACTTCTTCTTCTTGGGCGAAGCCTTCGCCTTAGACGGCGTCGTCGCCTTCTTCGGGCGCGGCGCCTTCGGCTTCTTCGTCGGAACCTTGGCGGCCTTCTTCGCCTTCGACGGCGACTTGGCCTTGGCCGGCTTGGCAGCAGCCGCCTTCTTCGCACCGGCGGGAGCGGCCGACGCCGCAGACGCCTTCTTGGCGGCGCCCGCCTTCCGACCAGTCGCCGCCTTCACGCCACCAGCCTTCTTTGCGCCGGCCGCACGGGCGCCCTTCTTCTCCTTGCTGGCCGGAGCGGCGCGCTTCTTCTTGGCACCGCCAGCACGAGCCTTGCCGCCCTCAGCCGCCCCGCCGCCGGCGCCGGCAAGCTTGAAAGAGCCGGACGCGCCCTTCCCCTTCGTCTGCACCAGCTCGCCCGCCACCACGGCCGACTTGAGGTACTTCTTGATAAACGGCGCCAGCTTCTCCGCGTCCAGCTTGTAGTGCGCGGCAATGTACTTCTTGATCGCCTGCAGCGACGATCCGCCGCGCTCCTTCAGACTCTTGATGGCGGCCGTCACCATCTCAGAGGTGCGCGGGTGCGCAGGCTTGGCGCGCGGCTTCTTCGCAGCCGACGCAGACTTTGCCTTCTTCGTAGTGCCGGTGGCGGCGGGTGCCGCAGCAGTCTCGTTCGTAGCCGCCTGATCTGCCATTTCGACGACGCGCGTTAACACACAACACAGCGAGCAGCGAGAGCGAGAGGAGACACGCAGCGAGCGGAGCGCACAGCAGAGGAATAGCCGCCTCGCGCACTGCACTGCACTTGTCCATACGGGTCCACCCTGACCCGTGTTGGGAGCAGTCTAAGCATACACTGCTGTTCCTGCATATTCCTGATTCTGGGGAGTGGCTTCCTCACGTTATGGATTGGCCTGAGGTGTTTACTATGGGTGGTTCTCCTCTCTCTGCCACGAGATATTAATCTCGTAGCAGGTCAGGCCAACGCGTGGTTGGCCTGTGGTGAAGAGGGTGGCCCAAGTCCCTTATGAGCCTATTGTCGGACTGCACAGTCCGCTCATAGAACAGGCGCGCCGATTGCTTAAATCGGTCGCGGAGGTAGGGGATTCCGGTTTGGCGGTGTAGCTGAGCAGTGGAATAGCGCCTCGGTAGGCGCAGAGCGAGCTTGAGCGCCCTGCTCTGCACCCTCTGCAGCTTGGTGATGTGTGTGTCGGCTGCGTTGCCCCACACCACGGCCGCGTATTCCAGCACTGGGCGGACCAGCGCCAGGTACAGCGTGATGCCGTGGTGGGGAGGCAAGGCAGACGACGGGTTGAGCAGAGGGTACAGAACGCGCAGTCGCCCTATCGCTCTGCCCCTGACGTCATCGATGTGGTCTTTCCACGTCAGCTTCCGGTCGAGAGTAACTCCCAGGTAGCGGCCAGTCCTGCTCCACGGGACGGGGCTTCCCATGACGGTGACTGGCGGAAGATCTGGTGGCAGTGGTCTTCGCGTGAACACCACCGCCTGGCTCTTCGCTGCATTCATTTTCAGGCGCCACTTCGTCGACCACGCACCAAGGGCCTCACATCCACGCTGGAGCAGGCGGCGCATCTGGTCGGCCTTCATACTCCGCACGAATAGCGCCGTGTCGTCGGCGTAGAGTGCCAACTTCACCGGCGCCACGCGCGGAGCGTCGGCCGTGTATAAGGAGTAGAGCAGGGGGCCGAGAACGGACCCCTGCGGCACTCCAGCACGGATGGGTCGGTGCGTGGACGTCCCATCGTCCAGGCGGACGTGGAAAGTCCTGTCGGCCAGATACGACTGAAGTAAGACCCCGTGCGAC
Source organism: Schistocerca cancellata (assembly GCF_023864275.1). Lineage (NCBI taxonomy): Eukaryota > Metazoa > Arthropoda > Insecta > Orthoptera > Acrididae > Schistocerca > Schistocerca cancellata. The sequence goes on from NW_026047171.1 coordinate 361,463, forward strand.
GTCGGGACCCCGTGCACAAAAAGTTTGTATACGAGGCCGTCATGCCACACGGAGTCGAATGCCCTGGAGACGTCGAGGAACACCGCCCCAAGGTATTCCCGTGTCTCCAGGGCGCGCATGGCCTCTTCCACCAGCCGCATCAGCTGATGGACCGTGGAGTGACCCCTTCGGAAACCGAACTGCTCATCCGGTATCACTCCTTCTGCGGTCACGTGGCGAAGCAGGCGCCTGGCGTAGAGGCGCTCGAATACTTTGGAGAGGGCCGGTAGCAGACTGATGGGTCTGTAATTGGCAGCGTCACGCGGGTCTTTGTTCGCTTTCGGGATGGCCACCACCTCTGCATGTTTCCACACAGAGGGGTAGACACCCGAGCGAAGCACCTGGTTGAAGATACCCGCCAGCAGCGGATGGGCCCCTGCTGGAAGGTTCCTCAGCAGGTGGTTGGTGACCCCATCAGCGCCTCCGACCTTCCTAGGATTGAGCGCCTTCAGTTGGGCGGCCACCTCCGCCTCGGAGATGTCTTCGATGACGTCCCCATCGTCCCGTGCCTCCAGGAACACCGGGAGTTGCTCGGCTACCCGCTGGATGTGGTCCTCATCCAGATTGTCGTCCACCGGGGTGAACGACGCTTGGAATTGGTCCGCCAGGACCCCTGCTTTGCCGTCTGGGCTGCAGACGACGTCTTGCCCAACCAGTATTGGTGGTATGCGCTGTCGTCGGCGCAGAAACGACTTCACCGTGCGCCAGATGCTGCCGTCCTCTGGGTCGAGGGAGGCGACGAAGGCCGACCACTTGCTATTCCTGTGCGCCTCAGCCGCTGCTTTGATGTCTCTGCGCATGCGGTTGAGGCGTCGCTTCGTCGCGGGTTGGCGGGTTAGCTGCCACTCCCGGAATAGCCTGTTCTTCTCCCTGATGGCTTCCCGTAGCTGAGGCGGTAGGTTGCGGGAGTAGTCCCTGGGCCCCTGTGGCTGGGGAGGGGTGGCTGCGTCGGCGGCGTGCAGTAGCTGGCGGGAGAGGACACGCAGAGCGGCGTCTGCTCCCACTGCATCGGGATCGGGTACGTCCGCGATCGATTCCAGGACCATCTCCTGGAAGCGCTCGCTGTCCATGCGCCGGTACGTCTGTCGGCGTGGTGGCAGGGTGGCTCCGGCGACATCTATGTCGAAGACCACCGGCAGGTGGTCTGACGACAGTGCACACCGTGTGGAGGCGGTTGTGTGGTGCCCGATGCCTTTTATGACTGCGACATCGAGCACGTCCGGCCGTCCCCTGGCTGGGTAGATAGTGGGCTCCTGTGGGCCCAGGGTCAGGGCGCCATTCCTCGCAGCAGCGCGGGAAAGTCGGCGGCCACTGACATTCGTGAGGCGGGAGTTCCATTCCGGGTGCTTCGCATTGAAGTCACCCGCAATGAACACCCTCCCCCCAACTGCCAGCAGCGCGTCGACGTCCGCCTCCTGTAGGTGTCCGCGCGGTGGCCTGTATACTGCCACAAACGTGATCTGCCCGGCTGTCGTGGTGACCATCACCCCAGTGGCTTCCAGGGTTGCCAGGTCAGGAAGTTGCACCGGGTGGTGCCTGAGTGATGCACGTACATAGACGGCGGTGCCACCGCCGGCTGTTGGCCTGTCATTGCGGTAGCAAACATAGTTTGCTACATGCACGTGGACCCCAGGTTTAAGGTGAGTTTCGCTGACCAGGCAGAGGTCAATGGCCTCGTCCCGCATGAACTGGCGAAACTCACCTTGTTGGGGGAATAGGCTGTTTGCGTTGAAGCCGCAAACGGTCAGTCCATGGATGAGTGGATTATCCATGGTGCGGCTTCATGGTGACGGTAGCAGCCTGGAGGGCCTCCGTGACTGCCGTGACTAGCACGGGCAGTTGTTGGAGCAGGGCAGAGAGAGAGCCCAGAAGGGCTCCCAGGTCTGCAGCTCCTGGTCCTGGTGATGGTGCAGGTACAGCCGCAGCGGCGGGCGCGGGGGCGACCGGGCGCGGCGTCGCCGTCGCGTCCGGTCGCTGGACCGCGCGCCTAGCAGCCTGTGGCGCGGGAGTGTTGAGTGGACGGGCAGTGCGTCGTCCACCCTGGTGGTGGTCAGCCTGGGAGGCAGCCTGTGGGGCTGACGAGCCAGGCGCGGTGGATGGTGCGGTCTCGTTCGAGTCCCGTGGCGGAAGTGGCGGGAAGGCCGCTTGTCGTGTCGTGGTGGCGTCAGCGGACTCCCCCTTGGTGGCGGAGGCGTAGCTGGTGCCAGGTTGCACCTTCCGGGCGGGTGCTGATCGTCCGTTCTGCCGTGGGCGGCGACGGAATGCAGCGCAGCCTCTGTAGCTCGCCACATGTGGCTCGCTACAGTTGCAGCACTTCGGCGCCTCCTCTCTCTTCTTCGTACAGTCCCGACTCTGGTGGGAGTCGGCGCACTTCACACAGCGGGCCGGCATGGAGCAGTAGCGAGCCACGTGGTCAAGGCCCTGGCAGGAGAAGCACTGGGCGCGCCTCCCCTTGGCCTTGAGCGGCTCTACCTCCACCCCAATGCGGGCCACCATCTGCAGCTGGAAGATTTTGCGGTTTTCAAAGTTGTCTGGGAGGACAACTAGGAAAAGAGGCATGTCTCGCCTCGTCCTGGGCGACTTCATGATGGTCACGGAGCTGGCCATGTAGCCCAGCCCCGCCAGTTCTTCTTTCAGGTGCGACGGCTCCATCTTCAGCGGGAGGCGGCGGAAAACCACCTTCAGCTGCTTCACGGGCTCCGCATTGTGCGTAAAGCAGTGGAGCTTGTCCGTCTCAATGATCTTCATGGCTGCGCGGTAGTCTTCCATGGTGGCGGTCGATACCCGGTAGAGGTCTCGCCCGACACATTTGACCTTGGCAGCGGACGCAACTGTCTCAAATTTCTCAAGGAAGGACTTGTAAGTGCCCGTCCATGAGACAGTTATCGGCGGTGGGGCGGGTGCCCGCCTCTTGGGTGGCTCAGTGGCCTCCATGGCCTCCGTGTCGTCAACATCGATGAATGAGTTCGTCGTCGGGAGCGGCTGCACTGTTTGGAGCCGTTTGGCCCGAGCAGTGTGCCGCCGCTTTGGGACGGTGAACCCGTCGTCTGGTGTCTGGTCTGCCTCAGTGGGGGCAGGGTCGTCAGCCATCTTCTGCTTCTGGCTTCGCCTGCAGGTAGACTGGGAGAATGTGGAGGAGTCGTCCTCCTCTACTGCTGCCGGCCTCTTCCTGGAGAGCGGCTGTGTTGCCATGGCTTCCGCCTCGAGCAGGTCGCCAAGGTTGGCCTCTACGATAGTGTCGTCACGTGGCAGGACGGTGACGTCTTCTCTCGTCACGCCTGGCGGTACGGTTTCCGGTATATCTGTGGCCTCTTCACTGGAAGAGACCGGAGTGGCAGCCAGCAGTGCACCAGTTTCTTCTACAACTGGGACTGGTGGCGCAACACTCATCGGGGCCGCCGCTGACAGAACAGTGTCGCCTGTATTGAACACGCCTGTCAGGGCTCCCGACGGTACTCGTTCCTCTTCATTGACCACGCAACCGAGTGACTTGAGGTACTGGTGGAACAAGTGGAGAGCTCGTTCGTCGGCTGCTCGTTCCTGGTAATCAGTATCTCGCGACATTCGGTGCAGAATGACGTACAATTGCGCCGCCGTAAGCGGGCCTGTTTCCCTAGAATATGCCGTCTCATGGTCCGTTGTCGTTCGCTGCGTCGTCGTAAGTGGGGGGCCGGATGGGGCCGCAGACGGGGCGGACTCGGTCGCCCGAGCCCGTCCCGCCTGGCGGCGATCCGCCACACCCTTCGCTTGAGTAGCACGGTCCTGCTTGCACTGCATCGCTAACTCGAAGTGCCGCCGCCGCCTCGCGCCACAGGCCCAGCCAGTGTCGCGGGCGGGCGCGGACGGCCGAGAGAGCGGCCGCCACTCTGCGCGCCGCCGCGCCGCGCCTCCCGCGCTTGCTACCGCCCAACGTCCGACAGCCTGTGCGGAGCAGCCCCACACCTGCGCCACAACCACCCGCGCCTTTCAAACCACCGAGGATGGGGCTACACACAGCCACACCACAGTCGCCAACCAGTCGCCACGGCAGCGCCGCAAACCACGGCCAAACTGCAGCCACCGCGCGCTACAGCCTGGGTCGGCCCGCCGAGAATCGCCGCCCACGCCCAAATGCCGCCCCCACAGCCCCAGCCGGCGACCGGCCACAATGGCCAAACCTTCGGCAAAAGCCCCACACCGTCGCCGCGGCAGCCCGGCCTGCGCGGCCGGCGCCACAGCCACACAAGCGGAGGCGTGCGGCGATGACGGCCGTGCAAACGCACCTCCGCCGCCCCATCGCCCTCCCACCGTTTCCCGATCGGCCCGCAGCCGTCGGGCCACGTCCTCCTCCTCTCGCCCGCCAACATTCACAGCCCTTTCGTTCGTTTCCCAACAATTTCAATTGTGCCCGCCGCAAAAACGGGCGCCGCCTGCAAAGCAACATGCTCCGCCGGAGCGCCCCTCGCCGCTTACGAGCCAACCCCTCGCCCGAGGCAAACCGAAATCCGCAACTACAGACCAACCCAATCTGCCGTCAGCACACACGACAGCCAACATCACGCGTTACGAGTTAGACATTAGGTTCACACGTCTCGGTTAGGTTCGGTGGACGTGCGTTACGTTAAGGGCACTTGGGTTAGGTTAAGCATTCAAAACACACGTCAGCCGTCAGAGGTTAGGTTAGGTTACGTTACATTACATTAAGGTTAGGTTAGGGGCACTTGGGTTAGGTTAAGGGTCGGTGTTAGGTTAAGCGTCAAACTTAGGTTAAGCATTCAAACACACGTCGGGCGTCCGAGGTTAGGTTAGGTTAGGTTAGGTTAGGTTAAGGCCACTTGGTTTAGGTTAAGCCTCAAACTTAGGTTAAGCATTCAAACACACGTCGGGCGTCAGGTGGCCGCAGCAGCCGCACCTACCTACCTACCTACCTACCTACCCACCCAACCACCCACCCACCTCACGGCCGGACAGCTTGGCTTACTTGGCGCTGAGGCTGACCTCACCGCACCGCACCGCACCGCACCTCACCTCACCTCACGCTACGCAACGCTACAGGTTCGGTTCGCTCAGCTTAGGCTTAGAGCTTAAGCGCCGAGGTCGGATTACGTTGGTTCACCTACGGGCGCCACACTTTGGGTGTAAAGGTCGCGTCGGGTCGTCGGCACGCCGCAAAAACAAAAGCGAAGCCACAGACAACGCCGACAAACGGGCAGCACGACCACGACCAGATACCGAGACACACGGACCACCCACCGGCCAAAGGGCACCAAACTACAAACCAGAGCACCACGTGTCGACCAGAGCAACCCGCCGCTCACGCGACGTGGCTGGCACCGAAGGGCCGCCGCAACTGCGCTTTCCGCGCCGGGCCGGATGCACGTGCGGCAACACCACCACCGCACACAGCCGCTGTTCAACATCAACCAACAAACACGCCGCGGTCGCAGCCTCAACGCCAGCACACACGTTTGCACCACCATTCACACGCACCGCACAAACAGCTGTCGCCGACACAGCCGACAACACAAACACACCGCAACGACGCCGCCGCCTCTACTTGTGCCGGCCACCCACCCCACCGACGGCGCACCTGTCGCCAGCCGGCAGTCGGCAGTCGACACGGGAAACGCACACCGCCACTTCGCTCGCGCGCACGCCACCAACCAGTCGTCGTCTCCAAAAACAACAAACAAACAAACAAACATAGGGCAGGCAACAAATCGCCTCGCACGAACCGTCCACAAAACTATCAAAGCACAGCCTCTGGCTAACGGCCACGACGCAGCGGCACGCTGCTCCTTTCCCCGCCCCACTCGATTCACGAAGGCACGCGACACCGCCAACGACGGCCTCGCTTGCCGCAACCGACACCTTTCCGCCACTACGCACAGCCGCACCCGACGCCCGTGGCAACGACACAACTACTGCACTATCCACCGCCGCCTCCCCCTTCCCGTACACACAGCCAGCCAGCCAAAACCACTCCAACGACCCAAACATGCACGTGCAACGGCACACCCCAACCAGTCAACGTCGACAACCACACGCACGGCTCGAAACCGGCGTCCTTCCACGTTGCCATCAAGCTACACACAAGACACAAGGAACCAACAACAGCAAGCCCGCCCGCCCGCCCCACTCTCACGCCGCAAAAAAAAGCACACCGAAAACCGCCAAACGCACATTCCCATCGCACTGACACCGACCGGCTCGCTACCACCACACCTCTCGGCAGCCGTTTCGCAAACATGACACGGCGCGACATGACATCACGACCAACTCTCCTTTCCCGACGCCTTCGGCCGGAGCACAACGCCGCCAATTCGCCACACAGTCACACAGTCGACAAGCGCCCGCCCTCCCTGCACGACGCCGCGCAGCAAAGGCGCCCGCAAACACATACCTCTCCTCTCTCTCGGCCGGCCGACGCGCCAACCGCCACACCGCCAGCCACTCGCAATTGTGCACTGCCGCCAGCCACACGTCCAACACGCCGCGCCGCCTCCGGCCACCCGCCAGGGGGCGCTCACGTCCGCGACAACAGCGCGGCCCGCCGGGCCAAACCGAACCGAGCCGCCCGCCGCTGCTCTGCACATCGTCCTGCGCGCATCAACAAAACGAGGCAAGCGAGCACACCCCGTCACAACGCCACATCACGCAAATGCCGTGCCGACCTCTTGTGTCTACCGCCTAAATTGCACTCACCAGCCGCCCCTTCTTCTTCCTCCCTATCTATCTGTGCGTCTGTGTCGGTCCGCGCGTGACGCCTCTCAACATCCGCCGTCGCCGTCCCCGTTTCCGCCCCAATGCCATCGTCGCGCCGCCTCCTCCTCCGCCCCTGTCCGGCCCGCACCACACCACACACCGCTGCTTGTCCCGGCCGTTGCCACCAAAGGCGCCTACCGCAAACGCGCCACGCCGCAGCCCCCGTGCGTGCATCTCCGTGCCGACGCTGCCTCTCTGCCCTCCCGCACGCACTCGACCGACCGACCGACATGCACTGCGTCGACGGCCTCGACAACACAGTCTCTGGGCTCCGCACTGCGTGTTCCGGTACGCGCGCTGAAACACGTATGTACTCATTACCAGCGATGGCGAGGCACGACACAATCTCTGACCAGAGAGTTTCTTATCGTCGCTAGTCTGCGCCACACGACACTAGTAGCACGTAGCGCGTCGGCAGGAACAGTTGTCATCTATATGTGGCGGGTCGGGAGAGGTAGTAGTCAGTCGACAGTATTGGCGAGTGGACGATTGTACTGAGCGGGCGGCGGCGTGCTCTTCTCGCGACTCTGGTCTCCCTTCGGGACGATGCATATTGTTATTAAAGGTAAGGTAATGAAGCTGCATTGCGCAAATCTAATAATGTATGTCAATTGTAACTATTTTCTTCACAACAAAATGCCCCAATAATACTTTGTTTCCAAACTAACTTTTTTTAACGTACAACCATTCATTTCCATTTAAAGAATATTTCCTACGCATTTCCTCCAACAATCAACATTAAATGTGAGCCGGCATTCATTGCACGAAGCTGTGTACAGGTATCTACAGTTAAGAGCACATATAGATGCAGTTTGTTTTCTCTTTTGTCTTTTTGTTTTTTTTTTTTATTGACGTAACGATCTTTTGCTCTTTTTCTTCTAATTTGTACATAGGCTGTTTGTTTACATTTTTTATATTGGTAACGCCACGTAGCGCTCTGCGTGAAAATCACTGCCTGTGCTGTGTGCAGTCTGTGGCTAGTTTGCATTGTTGTCATGAACTGCTATAGCTGGATGTGAACAGCGCGTAGCGTTGCGCAGTTAGGGGTGAGCCGCCAGCACTGGTGCATGTGAGCAGAGAGATGGCGGACTTTTCAAATTACATATATTATGACTGGTGATGATATTAAGGGTAAATGCATTGTTTGTTGTTCTCTATTAAACATCTTTACTTTGCTAACTATCCCTATCAGTAGTTAGTGCCCTCCGTAGTTTGAATCTCTTATTTAGCTGGCAGCAGTGGTGCTCGCTGTATTGCAGTAGTTCGACTAATGAAGATTTTTGTGAGGTAAGTGATTTCCGAAAGGTGTACTTTAATGTTACTCAGGGCCATTCTTTTGCAGGGATCTTTGATAGTCAGATTGCGTTGCGCTCAAAATATTGTGTGTCAGTTTAAGCACAGTTTTCTATACATTGTTGTTCAAAGGGGGACGTTTCAGAATACAGGGCCGAAAGGTCAGCCAGCGCTGCCCTTACAACCTTTATCGGGTTTTCAATTATGTCTGTTGAGATGTTCATGGTTCATTATTTCCATTCATCATATTACCGAGCGTTTCTCATCAATCTTCGTTCGTTCATTTTCTAGGGACGTTAACAACATTCCGGCACATTTTCATCATCATTCACTCACTCGCTTACTTACTTGCGACTATTTGTGCGGGGAGGTTACACTTGGGTCCATTTCCATTTACATTCAATGTTGATAGACCTTTCTTTTTTGTTGTTGTTGTTTTGTTGCTGGCGGGTTACAAAAGGCCTCATTTTATGTTGGTTGCAGCAGCGTTTTTTTCCTCCTTCTTCTAGTGTTTTCCCCGCTCTCACCGCCGCCCCCGCCCCTCCCGCATCCGTCGGTCTCACCACGTTCACTGACAGCCGCGTCTGCGGCTACACCACAACGGCCCCCTCCCGGCAACCCATTCGTTTTCTCTTCTTTTGCACAAAAACAACGCCGCACGCGCCAGCCGAGCGCAGCGCAAGCCACCCACACCGCGCCCCTCCCGTCTTTATAGCCTCCGCGTGCGTCTTGTTTTCTTCGTTTGCCCCCTCCCATCTCCCGAATGCCATGCCAGCAGCGTTACGCGTGCCCATCCCCTGTCCACACACTACCGCGAAACGAACAGCCTTCCGGGCCACATGCAGGGCACGCCCACCGCCATTCCCGGACGCAATTCTCAAAACAACACACACACACACACACACACACACACACACACACACACAATGGCTTTGCACACGAACATAGACGGCACGGGCACTGTCGTACATTCTTCCTCAGAACCATCTCAACGAACGTTACATACACATCCGGGAAAGCAAAGCAAAGCAACGCAACGCACCGCACAATTCAGCCGTCAAAGGTAACGTTCACCACGGCAAGACACTTGCCGCCGCGCCGTTACACGCATTTCAGTGCGGCTACAATACACCTCCGACACGGGAACGTTCCGTTGCTCTACACTGCGTTTCTCCGTTTTGTTTCGTTCTTGTTTTTTTCCGTTTTTTCTCTCTTTTTTTTTTTTTCCCTCCGTCCTTTCCTCCACCATTCTCTCCTCACGTTCTGCCCAGACATTCGACCGATCAGAGGTTCGTCCACCTTTCGCTAACCGTCCTCAGCGCGACGGTGTACCAACGGTATGACGGTGCGACGGGTGTTCCAGACGTCCGTTGCGTGATGCCGGTGTACCGCGCCGATCGACAGTGTCCCAGAGGCGACGGATCGGACCACACCACCGACACACACAAACACGTGTACGCACATTCGCCAAAGCGACCGTCGTCTTCTAGCGTCGCGCTTACTCTACTGTACTGCACTGGACCACGCGTGCATGCATCTTCAATGACGACGTCGGTGTGCGTGCGTCGTACGCACACAAGCAGACACAGTCAGTCAGACACGACTATCGAAATCAGAGTCGGAGGAAAGGTACATCATCGTGCGTGTCGCCCGTACAATGCAATACACATTGGTGTCTCAATGCGCGTTCATTTAAACGTCACTCACACGCCTCCACGCTGCATTTACAGACACACATTTCACCCTCGCCATACATGGCGTGCAAACCGACCCGCAAACGGCCGTCGTTACACAACAATCGCGTTTCGTTTCCATCCGTCACGTAACTAACCGGCACCTCCATCCAAAGGGCACATCACCGATCGCACTTCCCCCCCTCGCAGACAGGCAACACCAACTCGTTGTGCGCACGTGCCTCCATTCCACGTCACACCGTGGCCGTACCCCGCAACACGCGACGCGCCCCCCCCCCAACAATCAAATTCATCGCATCGGCCACCCCACCCCGTCGCGTCGCAACCAAAGCGGTAGCTATTGCCGCCGTCCACCCACTCACACACACAACAAAACAAAACAAACATAAACAACAACAATTCCGCCCTTCCCGCAAAGGCCATTTGGTGGCCCTGAAAAGGGCCGTTTTGCCGCTCTCGCAACGGAGGAGCCTTCTCTCCTTCCATTCCAGAGCCACCTCCTTACTTGGAGCTCGTGTACTTGGTCACCGCCTTCGTGCCCTCGCTCACGGCGTGCTTGGCCAGCTCGCCAGGCAGCAACAGCCGCACAGCGGTCTGGATCTCGCGGGACGTGATGGTCGAGCGCTTGTTGTAGTGCGCCAGGCGAGACGCCTCGGCCGCGATGCGCTCGAAAATGTCGTTCACGAAGCTGTTCATGATGCTCATCGCCTTCGACGAGATGCCCGTGTCAGGGTGCACCTGCTTCAGCACCTTGTAGATGTAGATGGCATAGCTCTCCTTCCTCTTGCGCTTCTTCTTCTTGTCGCCCTTCGAAATGTTCTTCTGCGCCTTGCCAGCCTTCTTGGCGGCCTTCCCGCTAGTCTTGGGCGGCATCGCAGACAAACAGGAACGTACGGCAGCAACACCAGCAGCAAGCGCTCCGCTCTAGTCAGCGTCTCCCCACACAGTGGCACCCAGCGCGCCCCGCCGCCGCACCTTTACCAGCTCGCCCCGTTGCGGCCGCCGACCAATGGGCCGCGAGCGCAACCGGCCGCCGCACCCGAGAGCATAAAGGACCCCCACCCCTGGCGGCGCCGCCACTCCGCTGCTCGACTCGCTGCGGCTCGCACCGTCGTTCGTCTCGTCTCGTTTTTTACACCACAGCGCATCGCCATGTCCGGACGCGGAAAGGGAGGCAAGGTCAAGGGCAAGTCAAAGTCCCGCTCAAGCAGGGCCGGGCTCCAGTTCCCGGTCGGCAGAATCCACCGCCTCCTGCGCAAGGGAAACTACGCCGAGCGCGTCGGCGCCGGGGCGCCCGTCTACCTCGCCGCCGTCATGGAGTACCTCGCGGCTGAGGTGCTCGAGCTGGCCGGAAACGCGGCCCGCGACAACAAGAAGACGCGCATCATCCCGCGCCACCTGCAGCTTGCCATCCGCAACGACGAGGAGCTCAACAAGCTCCTGTCGGGCGTCACCATCGCACAGGGTGGTGTCCTGCCCAACATCCAGGCCGTCCTGCTGCCAAAGAAGACCGAGAAGAAGGCCTAAACAGAGAGGCCAGGCAATCGGCACGCGGACCCGCCGCCCAGCAGCGCTGCGTGCTCCCCTGCACGCAACGCGCTTTGCCGGCCCGGCTCGGCTCACAACAATCGGCCCTTTTCAGGGCCACCACACAAACCTACGTCCAAAGCAAAATTTCAGTCGTCCTCGCCGCGCTTTGCTTTACTTCACTTCCACAGCCGCCGCCGGCAACAAGACCATACCAACTGCTACGATTGCAGGGGGAGATATTCTGCGAGGTACCTCGGTGTCACGCCTGACATCCAAGTGTCACATAGGGGGACTTGGCACAAACGCTCACGCCAGGATGCAGATCCTGTACCCCTGTTCCCTCGACCCCGCAACAGGGGTAGCGATACTGGAAATATGCGCGCCCTGTATGGGGCTATGCAGCCAGATCGACGATGCATCGCCTACAGAAGGGTCCAAAGCAGAGCGCTCTACGACGGGCCTTACACGTCCCCGCGGCAGACCTGCCTAGAACCACCCACAACACGATTCCGCGCCCTGGCAGAAGCGTTCTAACGCCACCGCGCGGAATTCACAAAATGACTATTACGTCTTGACCCTTGGGCAATATGAACACCACAGGGACAGATGTGCAAGACCCGAGTCGCTACTCCAGCAGTAGCACAAACAGAACACATAATCACTCTCAACAAACAGCAACGTCCGAAAAAGCACACTACCAAAGATAAGAACAACACACAGGAAAGAGGAGCAAATGTCCACAGGCGACAATAACCTCCACCAACTCCCCCTCTAACGGTAGAGGACTAAAAGAGAGAACAACAAGAAGAGCCGCCGCCATCTTGTCGTCCACAGCCCGTGTGGCCCAACACACACACACACACACACACACACACACACATTTCTCTTGTTTTGTTTCGTTTGCCTCAAGCACCTCCACGCACGCACAGTCGCCTTCCAAACGACAACGACAGCAATAATCACCACTGTTAAACGAGCGTGTCGACACACCGCCCTCCACTCCCGCGCGCCACGTACAAACGAAACAGCTGATCCGGCCGCCTATGGGCACGCCTTGCCTCGGCAACTCCAACGCCGCCGCAAACACACAGCCGAAACCACGCAAATATTCACCGCCTCTCGCACAACAACAACAACAACAACAACAACAACAACAACACCACACAGCCCGGCGTCT
>NW_026047171.1:374439-404439 GCF_023864275.1 Schistocerca cancellata
ACCACCCACCGGCCAAAGGGCACCAAACTACAAACCAGAGCACCACGTGTCGACCAGAGCAACCCGCCGCTCACGCGACGTGGCTGGCACCGAAGGGCCGCCGCAACTGCGCTTTCCGCGCCGGGCCGGATGCACGTGCGGCAACACCACCACCGCACACAGCCGCTGTTCAACATCAACCAACAAACACGCCGCGGTCGCAGCCTCAACGCCAGCACACACGTTTGCACCACCATTCACACGCACCGCACAAACAGCTGTCGCCGACACAGCCGACAACACAAACACACCGCAACGACGCCGCCGCCTCTACTTGTGCCGGCCACCCACCCCACCGACGGCGCACCTGTCGCCAGCCGGCAGTCGGCAGTCGACACGGGAAACGCACACCGCCACTTCGCTCGCGCGCACGCCACCAACCAGTCGTCGTCTCCAAAAACAACAAACAAACAAACAAACATAGGGCAGGCAACAAATCGCCTCGCACGAACCGTCCACAAAACTATCAAAGCACAGCCTCTGGCTAACGGCCACGACGCAGCGGCACGCTGCTCCTTTCCCCGCCCCACTCGATTCACGAAGGCACGCGACACCGCCAACGACGGCCTCGCTTGCCGCAACCGACACCTTTCCGCCACTACGCACAGCCGCACCCGACGCCCGTGGCAACGACACAACTACTGCACTATCCACCGCCGCCTCCCCCTTCCCGTACACACAGCCAGCCAGCCAAAACCACTCCAACGACCCAAACATGCACGTGCAACGGCACACCCCAACCAGTCAACGTCGACAACCACACGCACGGCTCGAAACCGGCGTCCTTCCACGTTGCCATCAAGCTACACACAAGACACAAGGAACCAACAACAGCAAGCCCGCCCGCCCGCCCCACTCTCACGCCGCAAAAAAAAGCACACCGAAAACCGCCAAACGCACATTCCCATCGCACTGACACCGACCGGCTCGCTACCACCACACCTCTCGGCAGCCGTTTCGCAAACATGACACGGCGCGACATGACATCACGACCAACTCTCCTTTCCCGACGCCTTCGGCCGGAGCACAACGCCGCCAATTCGCCACACAGTCACACAGTCGACAAGCGCCCGCCCTCCCTGCACGACGCCGCGCAGCAAAGGCGCCCGCAAACACATACCTCTCCTCTCTCTCGGCCGGCCGACGCGCCAACCGCCACACCGCCAGCCACTCGCAATTGTGCACTGCCGCCAGCCACACGTCCAACACGCCGCGCCGCCTCCGGCCACCCGCCAGGGGGCGCTCACGTCCGCGACAACAGCGCGGCCCGCCGGGCCAAACCGAACCGAGCCGCCCGCCGCTGCTCTGCACATCGTCCTGCGCGCATCAACAAAACGAGGCAAGCGAGCACACCCCGTCACAACGCCACATCACGCAAATGCCGTGCCGACCTCTTGTGTCTACCGCCTAAATTGCACTCACCAGCCGCCCCTTCTTCTTCCTCCCTATCTATCTGTGCGTCTGTGTCGGTCCGCGCGTGACGCCTCTCAACATCCGCCGTCGCCGTCCCCGTTTCCGCCCCAATGCCATCGTCGCGCCGCCTCCTCCTCCGCCCCTGTCCGGCCCGCACCACACCACACACCGCTGCTTGTCCCGGCCGTTGCCACCAAAGGCGCCTACCGCAAACGCGCCACGCCGCAGCCCCCGTGCGTGCATCTCCGTGCCGACGCTGCCTCTCTGCCCTCCCGCACGCACTCGACCGACCGACCGACATGCACTGCGTCGACGGCCTCGACAACACAGTCTCTGGGCTCCGCACTGCGTGTTCCGGTACGCGCGCTGAAACACGTATGTACTCATTACCAGCGATGGCGAGGCACGACACAATCTCTGACCAGAGAGTTTCTTATCGTCGCTAGTCTGCGCCACACGACACTAGTAGCACGTAGCGCGTCGGCAGGAACAGTTGTCATCTATATGTGGCGGGTCGGGAGAGGTAGTAGTCAGTCGACAGTATTGGCGAGTGGACGATTGTACTGAGCGGGCGGCGGCGTGCTCTTCTCGCGACTCTGGTCTCCCTTCGGGACGATGCATATTGTTATTAAAGGTAAGGTAATGAAGCTGCATTGCGCAAATCTAATAATGTATGTCAATTGTAACTATTTTCTTCACAACAAAATGCCCCAATAATACTTTGTTTCCAAACTAACTTTTTTTAACGTACAACCATTCATTTCCATTTAAAGAATATTTCCTACGCATTTCCTCCAACAATCAACATTAAATGTGAGCCGGCATTCATTGCACGAAGCTGTGTACAGGTATCTACAGTTAAGAGCACATATAGATGCAGTTTGTTTTCTCTTTTGTCTTTTTGTTTTTTTTTTTTATTGACGTAACGATCTTTTGCTCTTTTTCTTCTAATTTGTACATAGGCTCTTTGTTTACATTTTTTATATTGGTAACGCCACGTAGCGCTCTGCGTGAAAATCACTGCCTGTGCTGTGTGCAGTCTGTGGCTAGTTTGCATTGTTGTCATGAACTGCTATAGCTGGATGTGAACAGCGCGTAGCGTTGCGCAGTTAGGGGTGAGCCGCCAGCACTGGTGCATGTGAGCAGAGAGATGGCGGACTTTTCAAATTACATATATTATGACTGGTGATGATATTAAGGGTAAATGCATTGTTTGTTGTTCTCTATTAAACATCTTTACTTTGCTAACTATCCCTATCAGTAGTTAGTGCCCTCCGTAGTTTGAATCTCTTATTTAGCTGGCAGCAGTGGTGCTCGCTGTATTGCAGTAGTTCGACTAATGAAGATTTTTGTGAGGTAAGTGATTTCCGAAAGGTGTACTTTAATGTTACTCAGGGCCATTCTTTTGCAGGGATCTTTGATAGTCAGATTGCGTTGCGCTCAAAATATTGTGTGTCAGTTTAAGCACAGTTTTCTATACATTGTTGTTCAAAGGGGGACGTTTCAGAATACAGGGCCGAAAGGTCAGCCAGCGCTGCCCTTACAACCTTTATCGGGTTTTCAATTATGTCTGTTGAGATGTTCATGGTTCATTATTTCCATTCATCATATTACCGAGCGTTTCTCATCAATCTTCGTTCGTTCATTTTCTAGGGACGTTAACAACATTCCGGCACATTTTCATCATCATTCACTCACTCGCTTACTTACTTGCGACTATTTGTGCGGGGAGGTTACACTTGGGTCCATTTCCATTTACATTCAATGTTGATAGACCTTTCTTTTTTGTTGTTGTTGTTGTTTTGTTGCTGGCGGGTTACAAAAGGCCTCATTTTATGTTGGTTGCAGCAGCGTTTTTTTCCTCCTTCTTCTAGTGTTTTCCCCGCTCTCACCGCCGCCCCCGCCCCTCCCGCATCCGTCGGTCTCACCACGTTCACTGACAGCCGCGTCTGCGGCTACACCACAACGGCCCCCTCCCGGCAACCCATTCGTTTTCTCTTCTTTTGCACAAAAACAACGCCGCACGCGCCAGCCGAGCGCAGCGCAAGCCACCCACACCGCGCCCCTCCCGTCTTTATAGCCTCCGCGTGCGTCTTGTTTTCTTCGTTTGCCCCCTCCCATCTCCCGAATGCCATGCCAGCAGCGTTACGCGTGCCCATCCCCTGTCCACACACTACCGCGAAACGAACAGCCTTCCGGGCCACATGCAGGGCACGCCCACCGCCATTCCCGGACGCAATTCTCAAAACAACACACACACACACACACACACACACACACACAATGGCTTTGCACACGAACATAGACGGCACGGGCACTGTCGTACATTCTTCCTCAGAACCATCTCAACGAACGTTACATACACATCCGGGAAAGCAAAGCAAAGCAACGCAACGCACCGCACAATTCAGCCGTCAAAGGTAACGTTCACCACGGCAAGACACTTGCCGCCGCGCCGTTACACGCATTTCAGTGCGGCTACAATACACCTCCGACACGGGAACGTTCCGTTGCTCTACACTGCGTTTCTCCGTTTTGTTTCGTTCTTGTTTTTTTCCGTTTTTTCTCTCTTTTTTTTTTTTTCCCTCCGTCCTTTCCTCCACCATTCTCTCCTCACGTTCTGCCCAGACATTCGACCGATCAGAGGTTCGTCCACCTTTCGCTAACCGTCCTCAGCGCGACGGTGTACCAACGGTATGACGGTGCGACGGGTGTTCCAGACGTCCGTTGCGTGATGCCGGTGTACCGCGCCGATCGACAGTGTCCCAGAGGCGACGGATCGGACCACACCACCGACACACACAAACACGTGTACGCACATTCGCCAAAGCGACCGTCGTCTTCTAGCGTCGCGCTTACTCTACTGTACTGCACTGGACCACGCGTGCATGCATCTTCAATGACGACGTCGGTGTGCGTGCGTCGTACGCACACAAGCAGACACAGTCAGTCAGACACGACTATCGAAATCAGAGTCGGAGGAAAGGTACATCATCGTGCGTGTCGCCCGTACAATGCAATACACATTGGTGTCTCAATGCGCGTTCATTTAAACGTCACTCACACGCCTCCACGCTGCATTTACAGACACACATTTCACCCTCGCCATACATGGCGTGCAAACCGACCCGCAAACGGCCGTCGTTACACAACAATCGCGTTTCGTTTCCATCCGTCACGTAACTAACCGGCACCTCCATCCAAAGGGCACATCACCGATCGCACTTCCCCCCCTCGCAGACAGGCAACACCAACTCGTTGTGCGCACGTGCCTCCATTCCACGTCACACCGTGGCCGTACCCCGCAACACGCGACGCGCCCCCCCCCCAACAATCAAATTCATCGCATCGGCCACCCCACCCCGTCGCGTCGCAACCAAAGCGGTAGCTATTGCCGCCGTCCACCCACTCACACACACAACAAAACAAAACAAACATAAACAACAACAATTCCGCCCTTCCCGCAAAGGCCATTTGGTGGCCCTGAAAAGGGCCGTTTTGCCGCTCTCGCAACGGAGGAGCCTTCTCTCCTTCCATTCCAGAGCCACCTCCTTACTTGGAGCTCGTGTACTTGGTCACCGCCTTCGTGCCCTCGCTCACGGCGTGCTTGGCCAGCTCGCCAGGCAGCAACAGCCGCACAGCGGTCTGGATCTCGCGGGACGTGATGGTCGAGCGCTTGTTGTAGTGCGCCAGGCGAGACGCCTCGGCCGCGATGCGCTCGAAAATGTCGTTCACGAAGCTGTTCATGATGCTCATCGCCTTCGACGAGATGCCCGTGTCAGGGTGCACCTGCTTCAGCACCTTGTAGATGTAGATGGCATAGCTCTCCTTCCTCTTGCGCTTCTTCTTCTTGTCGCCCTTCGAAATGTTCTTCTGCGCCTTGCCAGCCTTCTTGGCGGCCTTCCCGCTAGTCTTGGGCGGCATCGCAGACAAACAGGAACGTACGGCAGCAACACCAGCAGCAAGCGCTCCGCTCTAGTCAGCGTCTCCCCACACAGTGGCACCCAGCGCGCCCCGCCGCCGCACCTTTACCAGCTCGCCCCGTTGCGGCCGCCGACCAATGGGCCGCGAGCGCAACCGGCCGCCGCACCCGAGAGCATAAAGGACCCCCACCCCTGGCGGCGCCGCCACTCCGCTGCTCGACTCGCTGCGGCTCGCACCGTCGTTCGTCTCGTCTCGTTTTTTACACCACAGCGCATCGCCATGTCCGGACGCGGAAAGGGAGGCAAGGTCAAGGGCAAGTCAAAGTCCCGCTCAAGCAGGGCCGGGCTCCAGTTCCCGGTCGGCAGAATCCACCGCCTCCTGCGCAAGGGAAACTACGCCGAGCGCGTCGGCGCCGGGGCGCCCGTCTACCTCGCCGCCGTCATGGAGTACCTCGCGGCTGAGGTGCTCGAGCTGGCCGGAAACGCGGCCCGCGACAACAAGAAGACGCGCATCATCCCGCGCCACCTGCAGCTTGCCATCCGCAACGACGAGGAGCTCAACAAGCTCCTGTCGGGCGTCACCATCGCACAGGGTGGTGTCCTGCCCAACATCCAGGCCGTCCTGCTGCCAAAGAAGACCGAGAAGAAGGCCTAAACAGAGAGGCCAGGCAATCGGCACGCGGACCCGCCGCCCAGCAGCGCTGCGTGCTCCCCTGCACGCAACGCGCTTTGCCGGCCCGGCTCGGCTCACAACAATCGGCCCTTTTCAGGGCCACCACACAAACCTACGTCCAAAGCAAAATTTCAGTCGTCCTCGCCGCGCTTTGCTTTACTTCACTTCCACAGCCGCCGCCGGCAACAAGACCATACCAACTGCTACGATTGCAGGGGGAGATATTCTGCGAGGTACCTCGGTGTCACGCCTGACATCCAAGTGTCACATAGGGGGACTTGGCACAAACGCTCACGCCAGGATGCAGATCCTGTACCCCTGTTCCCTCGACCCCGCAACAGGGGTAGCGATACTGGAAATATGCGCGCCCTGTATGGGGCTATGCAGCCAGATCGACGATGCATCGCCTACAGAAGGGTCCAAAGCAGAGCGCTCTACGACGGGCCTTACACGTCCCCGCGGCAGACCTGCCTAGAACCACCCACAACACGATTCCGCGCCCTGGCAGAAGCGTTCTAACGCCACCGCGCGGAATTCACAAAATGACTATTACGTCTTGACCCTTGGGCAATATGAACACCACAGGGACAGATGTGCAAGACCCGAGTCGCTACTCCAGCAGTAGCACAAACAGAACACATAATCACTCTCAACAAACAGCAACGTCCGAAAAAGCACACTACCAAAGATAAGAACAACACACAGGAAAGAGGAGCAAATGTCCACAGGCGACAATAACCTCCACCAACTCCCCCTCTAACGGTAGAGGACTAAAAGAGAGAACAACAAGAAGAGCCGCCGCCATCTTGTCGTCCACAGCCCGTGTGGCCCAACACACACACACACACACACACACACACATTTCTCTTGTTTTGTTTCGTTTGCCTCAAGCACCTCCACGCACGCACAGTCGCCTTCCAAACGACAACGACAGCAATAATCACCACTGTTAAACGAGCGTGTCGACACACCGCCCTCCACTCCCGCGCGCCACGTACAAACGAAACAGCTGATCCGGCCGCCTATGGGCACGCCTTGCCTCGGCAACTCCAACGCCGCCGCAAACACACAGCCGAAACCACGCAAATATTCACCGCCTCTCGCACAACAACAACAACAACAACAACAACAACAACAACACCACACAGCCCGGCGTCTCCATCGATCGATAAACAAAACAAACACACAACGCCCTCTCTCGCACGCACGCACACACACACACACACACACACACACACACACAAGACCCGCTTCCTTTCCTTTCTCCCAGTCACGTCACGTCAGTCAAACGCAAACGAAATGAAGAATGAAAGAAAGAAGGCAGGCAGGCAGGCAGGCAGGCAACAACACAGACTCTTTCGCACTTTTCAATTTCCGAACAGTGTGGTGGCCCTGAAAAGGGCCGTTTTCGTCTCTCCCACGGCCGCGGGAAGGCCAACGCGGCACAGCACACCGGCTGCGACGCGCCTAACCGCCGAAACCGTACAGGGTGCGCCCCTGCCTCTTCAGGGCGTACACCACGTCCATGGCCGTCACAGTCTTGCGCTTGGCGTGCTCAGTGTACGTCACCGCGTCGCGGATCACGTTCTCCAGGAACACCTTCAGCACTCCGCGGGTCTCCTCGTAGATCAGACCAGAGATGCGCTTCACGCCGCCCCTGCGAGCCAGGCGGCGGATCGCGGGCTTCGTGATGCCCTGGATGTTGTCGCGCAACACCTTGCGGTGCCGCTTGGCGCCACCCTTGCCGAGCCCCTTTCCTCCCTTGCCGCGGCCAGTCATCTCTTCTAAATCCTCAAAAAAAGCTCAAGGCAAGCAAAACGTCTGCTGCAGCGGCTGGCTCCTCACCCGGCGCTAGCGAGTCGGCTACGGTCTGCGCCCGGCGCACGCGCCAGCCCCCCTATATAGACTCTGGCCCGCCCTCCCCCCACCACGCGCAACCGAGGGCATATAAGCGCACCACGGCCGCTGGCGCGCGCAAATACCGAGTTAGTATTCGCTGCTCGACTCGCTGCGACACATTGCTACTGTCACCGCGCACGTCACGCTATGGCTGTACAGCAGTTTGCCGCCGCACTCGAAGTTCTCCTCCACGCGTTGGGGTTCACCGGCCGCCGCCCACGTCCGCCACGGCGCAGGCGAACGCAGCAGCATCGGATGGGCCTCCAGTGCTACAATTGCCAGCAACTGGGGCATGCCGCGCGGGAGTGCACGAACGCCGTCGCGTGCTTGAAGTGCGCGGCGGCTCACGACACTCGCCGCTGTACGAAGCCTCGTGGTTCGGCCAGCAGGTGCGTGAACTGTGGCGGGTCGCACGCCGCAAATTCGCGTAGCTGCGGCTACCTTCGGGAGTTTCGCCGTCTGTCCGCCGCACCACGTCCTGCGGCGGCGTCCACGACCACGTCGGCCGCCCCGCCCCCCCGCTCCGGCGTGGGGTGCGAGCCGCGCCGTCTTGAAGCCGCTACCGACCACGCTATGGCCGGCTTCCAAGCCGCCTTTGCGGCCGAACGGGCCGCGCTGAAAGAAGAGCTCACGGCCGTCCATCGCCAGCTCCAGCAGCTGCGCGATGAGCTGCGAGCCGTCAAGAAGACGTCGGCGGTTTCCGCCGCCGCCCCCCCCGTGCCCCGGCCGGCGGGGGTCGATGCGGCCACGCAGGCACCTGCCGACCCGTCCCCTGCCGCGACGCAAGTGGTTGCGCCTATGGACACCGAAGATGTGCCGCCGCAGCCGTCCCACTCAGTTCCGACGTCTGCCGGCCACCGTGCTGTGACAATGACCGACTCCTCCCCTGTGGAGCAGCCGCTCATCAAGAGGTTGCAGCGCCCCACGACGACGTCGGCGGTTCCCGCCGACGCCCCGCCCGTGCGTCGGCCGGTGGGGGTTGATGCGGCCGCACAGCCGACCGCCGCTCCGTCCCCTGCCGCGCCGCAAGTGGTTGCGCCTATGGACACCGACGATGTGCCGCCTCCGTCGTCCCACTCAGTTCCGACGTCTGCAGGTCAGCGTGCTGCGGCAACAACCGACTCCTCCACGGTAGAGCCGTCCATCGTCCCGAGGTTGCGGCGACCCCGCTTTCCAGCTGCACACGAGTTGCAGCCTTTCCTTCGGGGCATAGTGACATCGCTCCAGGACGGGTCTTACCCCTTCTTTGACCGCCCGTACCCCTACACTTTGCCCGGTGCTCGGCCTCCCCTCCCCCATCACCCTAATCGCTTTACTCAGTATCAGCTCCAGTGGCTCAATTTCTTGTCCAAGAAGGAGTTACTCCTCATTGACAGACATCCCATCTTCACGAACAAAGAATGGCAACTATTGGCCGAAGTCTCCGAAGCCCATGTGACGGGCCGTGTCCCCGCCGCCTCTCTCCAGTACTCCAAATAGTCATGCAGTGCAAGGGCCTCATCATCATCCATCAGCGCGAATCTTTTTCCCCTCCGGCCAGCCATTTCGGCCGTTCGTTTTCCGCCTCTCTAACTATACCTCTGACTATCCTTTTATCTTTCGCAAAAAAAAAAAAAAAAAAAAAAAAAAAAAAAAAAAAAAAAAAAAAAAAAAAGCAACATGCACACCGTCACGCCCATCTCATCTGCCAGGACTCCACTCACCACTCCGCCATGAGGAAGGCGAAGCGCTCCCGCGCTAAAACTTCCGTTTCACGCCGAGGGTCAACCCTCACCAGTGCAGCGAAGGCGAAGGCGAAGAAGGCGCTGGCGCGCGCCCGTCTCGTCAAGGCAGCACCCGACGCAGCACCTCGCCTCCACGCCGCTCCGCTAACCGCTACCGCTATGGCCCGCACAAAGCAAACGGCCCGCAAGTCCACCGGCGGAAAGGCGCCGCGCAAACAGCTCGCCACCAAGGCGGCGAGGAAGAGCGCGCCCGCCACCGGCGGCGTCAAGAAGCCCCACCGCTACAGGCCGGGCACCGTCGCCCTGCGAGAAATCAGGCGCTACCAGAAGAGCACAGAGCTGCTCATCCGCAAGCTGCCATTCCAGCGCCTAGTGCGCGAGATCGCCCAGGACTTCAAGACCGACCTGCGCTTCCAGAGCTCCGCGGTCATGGCCCTGCAGGAGGCCAGCGAGGCCTACCTCGTCGGCCTCTTCGAAGACACCAACCTGTGCGCAATCCACGCCAAGCGCGTCACCATCATGCCCAAGGACATCCAGCTCGCGCGCCGCATCCGCGGCGAGCGCGCCTAAACACCGCGCCAGCCGCTGGGCACCGCCCGCGCACGCAAACAAACAAAACGGCCCTTTTAAGGGCCACTAACATCACTCCGTCGCGAGCAAACTTTGTCGGTCGCCTCTCGCCCCACAACCACAGAACCAAAGACAAAACACCACTTCCACTTCCCGTCCGTCCGCCACAGCCGCTCTCCTCTGCCAGCTTGCTGGCGCGCGCAACAATCAACATCGTCCCTCCCCGGCGCGGCGCACAATACCCATCGGCCGACGCCGTCAACCACACGGCCGGCCGCCGCTTCGTTTCGAAAAGAGAAACAAACAAAAAGCCAGGCACGTCCAACGCCACCGACCCTTTCCCCACATCTCAACGTCCCCCGCCCCCGTTCCATCCAAGAACACACACACACAAGACAAGACACATCCGAGAAGACGGCAGGCAGCCAAACCAAAGTATTCAAACAACATGACACAAAACCAACCGTCGGCCGGCCGCGACCAAAAACGGCGACAATCAACCGCTACCGCCGCCCGCACCCGCCACCGACCCCCCGCAATCCAACCACCACGGCACGCAAACAGTATCCACACACGGGCATACAGAAACGCCAGACGACACAACCACACCGCAACACAAACACGACAATCAAAACCTTCCCGACGTGCTTTGATGGCCCTGAGAAGGGCCGTTTTGGGCCGCGCGTCTGTTGCGCGCCACTAGACGACGGGGACGGGGGGTGCGGACGACGGAGTCAACCGCCAACCCTTCCTTTCCCATTCCTCTCTACTTCTTCTTCTTGGGCGAAGCCTTCGCCTTAGACGGCGTCGTCGCCTTCTTCGGGCGCGGCGCCTTCGGCTTCTTCGTCGGAACCTTGGCGGCCTTCTTCGCCTTCGACGGCGACTTGGCCTTGGCCGGCTTGGCAGCAGCCGCCTTCTTCGCACCGGCGGGAGCGGCCGACGCCGCAGACGCCTTCTTGGCGGCGCCCGCCTTCCGACCAGTCGCCGCCTTCACGCCACCAGCCTTCTTTGCGCCGGCCGCACGGGCGCCCTTCTTCTCCTTGCTGGCCGGAGCGGCGCGCTTCTTCTTGGCACCGCCAGCACGAGCCTTGCCGCCCTCAGCCGCCCCGCCGCCGGCGCCGGCAAGCTTGAAAGAGCCGGACGCGCCCTTCCCCTTCGTCTGCACCAGCTCGCCCGCCACCACGGCCGACTTGAGGTACTTCTTGATAAACGGCGCCAGCTTCTCCGCGTCCAGCTTGTAGTGCGCGGCAATGTACTTCTTGATCGCCTGCAGCGACGATCCGCCGCGCTCCTTCAGACTCTTGATGGCGGCCGTCACCATCTCAGAGGTGCGCGGGTGCGCAGGCTTGGCGCGCGGCTTCTTCGCAGCCGACGCAGACTTTGCCTTCTTCGTAGTGCCGGTGGCGGCGGGTGCCGCAGCAGTCTCGTTCGTAGCCGCCTGATCTGCCATTTCGACGACGCGCGTTAACACACAACACAGCGAGCAGCGAGAGCGAGAGGAGACACGCAGCGAGCGGAGCGCACAGCAGAGGAATAGCCGCCTCGCGCCACAGGCCCAGCCAGTGTCGCGGGCGGGCGCGGACGGCCGAGAGAGCGGCCGCCACTCTGCGCGCCGCCGCGCCGCGCCTCCCGCGCTTGCTACCGCCCAACGTCCGACAGCCTGTGCGGAGCAGCCCCACACCTGCGCCACAACCACCCGCGCCTTTCAAACCACCGAGGATGGGGCTACACACAGCCACACCACAGTCGCCAACCAGTCGCCACGGCAGCGCCGCAAACCACGGCCAAACTGCAGCCACCGCGCGCTACAGCCTGGGTCGGCCCGCCGAGAATCGCCGCCCACGCCCAAATGCCGCCCCCACAGCCCCAGCCGGCGACCGGCCACAATGGCCAAACCTTCGGCAAAAGCCCCACACCGTCGCCGCGGCAGCCCGGCCTGCGCGGCCGGCGCCACAGCCACACAAGCGGAGGCGTGCGGCGATGACGGCCGTGCAAACGCACCTCCGCCGCCCCATCGCCCTCCCACCGTTTCCCGATCGGCCCGCAGCCGTCGGGCCACGTCCTCCTCCTCTCGCCCGCCAACATTCACAGCCCTTTCGTTCGTTTCCCAACAATTTCAATTGTGCCCGCCGCAAAAACGGGCGCCGCCTGCAAAGCAACATGCTCCGCCGGAGCGCCCCTCGCCGCTTACGAGCCAACCCCTCGCCCGAGGCAAACCGAAATCCGCAACTACAGACCAACCCAATCTGCCGTCAGCACACACGACAGCCAACATCACGCGTTACGAGTTAGACATTAGGTTCACACGTCTCGGTTAGGTTCGGTGGACGTGCGTTACGTTAAGGGCACTTGGGTTAGGTTAAGCATTCAAAACACACGTCAGCCGTCAGAGGTTAGGTTAGGTTACGTTACATTACATTAAGGTTAGGTTAGGGGCACTTGGGTTAGGTTAAGGGTCGGTGTTAGGTTAAGCGTCAAACTTAGGTTAAGCATTCAAACACACGTCGGGCGTCCGAGGTTAGGTTAGGTTAGGTTAGGTTAGGTTAAGGCCACTTGGTTTAGGTTAAGCCTCAAACTTAGGTTAAGCATTCAAACACACGTCGGGCGTCAGGTGGCCGCAGCAGCCGCACCTACCTACCTACCTACCTACCTACCCACCCAACCACCCACCCACCTCACGGCCGGACAGCTTGGCTTACTTGGCGCTGAGGCTGACCTCACCGCACCGCACCGCACCGCACCTCACCTCACCTCACGCTACGCAACGCTACAGGTTCGGTTCGCTCAGCTTAGGCTTAGAGCTTAAGCGCCGAGGTCGGATTACGTTGGTTCACCTACGGGCGCCACACTTTGGGTGTAAAGGTCGCGTCGGGTCGTCGGCACGCCGCAAAAACAAAAGCGAAGCCACAGACAACGCCGACAAACGGGCAGCACGACCACGACCAGATACCGAGACACACGGACCACCCACCGGCCAAAGGGCACCAAACTACAAACCAGAGCACCACGTGTCGACCAGAGCAACCCGCCGCTCACGCGACGTGGCTGGCACCGAAGGGCCGCCGCAACTGCGCTTTCCGCGCCGGGCCGGATGCACGTGCGGCAACACCACCACCGCACACAGCCGCTGTTCAACATCAACCAACAAACACGCCGCGGTCGCAGCCTCAACGCCAGCACACACGTTTGCACCACCATTCACACGCACCGCACAAACAGCTGTCGCCGACACAGCCGACAACACAAACACACCGCAACGACGCCGCCGCCTCTACTTGTGCCGGCCACCCACCCCACCGACGGCGCACCTGTCGCCAGCCGGCAGTCGGCAGTCGACACGGGAAACGCACACCGCCACTTCGCTCGCGCGCACGCCACCAACCAGTCGTCGTCTCCAAAAACAACAAACAAACAAACAAACATAGGGCAGGCAACAAATCGCCTCGCACGAACCGTCCACAAAACTATCAAAGCACAGCCTCTGGCTAACGGCCACGACGCAGCGGCACGCTGCTCCTTTCCCCGCCCCACTCGATTCACGAAGGCACGCGACACCGCCAACGACGGCCTCGCTTGCCGCAACCGACACCTTTCCGCCACTACGCACAGCCGCACCCGACGCCCGTGGCAACGACACAACTACTGCACTATCCACCGCCGCCTCCCCCTTCCCGTACACACAGCCAGCCAGCCAAAACCACTCCAACGACCCAAACATGCACGTGCAACGGCACACCCCAACCAGTCAACGTCGACAACCACACGCACGGCTCGAAACCGGCGTCCTTCCACGTTGCCATCAAGCTACACACAAGACACAAGGAACCAACAACAGCAAGCCCGCCCGCCCGCCCCACTCTCACGCCGCAAAAAAAAGCACACCGAAAACCGCCAAACGCACATTCCCATCGCACTGACACCGACCGGCTCGCTACCACCACACCTCTCGGCAGCCGTTTCGCAAACATGACACGGCGCGACATGACATCACGACCAACTCTCCTTTCCCGACGCCTTCGGCCGGAGCACAACGCCGCCAATTCGCCACACAGTCACACAGTCGACAAGCGCCCGCCCTCCCTGCACGACGCCGCGCAGCAAAGGCGCCCGCAAACACATACCTCTCCTCTCTCTCGGCCGGCCGACGCGCCAACCGCCACACCGCCAGCCACTCGCAATTGTGCACTGCCGCCAGCCACACGTCCAACACGCCGCGCCGCCTCCGGCCACCCGCCAGGGGGCGCTCACGTCCGCGACAACAGCGCGGCCCGCCGGGCCAAACCGAACCGAGCCGCCCGCCGCTGCTCTGCACATCGTCCTGCGCGCATCAACAAAACGAGGCAAGCGAGCACACCCCGTCACAACGCCACATCACGCAAATGCCGTGCCGACCTCTTGTGTCTACCGCCTAAATTGCACTCACCAGCCGCCCCTTCTTCTTCCTCCCTATCTATCTGTGCGTCTGTGTCGGTCCGCGCGTGACGCCTCTCAACATCCGCCGTCGCCGTCCCCGTTTCCGCCCCAATGCCATCGTCGCGCCGCCTCCTCCTCCGCCCCTGTCCGGCCCGCACCACACCACACACCGCTGCTTGTCCCGGCCGTTGCCACCAAAGGCGCCTACCGCAAACGCGCCACGCCGCAGCCCCCGTGCGTGCATCTCCGTGCCGACGCTGCCTCTCTGCCCTCCCGCACGCACTCGACCGACCGACCGACATGCACTGCGTCGACGGCCTCGACAACACAGTCTCTGGGCTCCGCACTGCGTGTTCCGGTACGCGCGCTGAAACACGTATGTACTCATTACCAGCGATGGCGAGGCACGACACAATCTCTGACCAGAGAGTTTCTTATCGTCGCTAGTCTGCGCCACACGACACTAGTAGCACGTAGCGCGTCGGCAGGAACAGTTGTCATCTATATGTGGCGGGTCGGGAGAGGTAGTAGTCAGTCGACAGTATTGGCGAGTGGACGATTGTACTGAGCGGGCGGCGGCGTGCTCTTCTCGCGACTCTGGTCTCCCTTCGGGACGATGCATATTGTTATTAAAGGTAAGGTAATGAAGCTGCATTGCGCAAATCTAATAATGTATGTCAATTGTAACTATTTTCTTCACAACAAAATGCCCCAATAATACTTTGTTTCCAAACTAACTTTTTTTAACGTACAACCATTCATTTCCATTTAAAGAATATTTCCTACGCATTTCCTCCAACAATCAACATTAAATGTGAGCCGGCATTCATTGCACGAAGCTGTGTACAGGTATCTACAGTTAAGAGCACATATAGATGCAGTTTGTTTTCTCTTTTGTCTTTTTGTTTTTTTTTTTTATTGACGTAACGATCTTTTGCTCTTTTTCTTCTAATTTGTACATAGGCTGTTTGTTTACATTTTTTATATTGGTAACGCCACGTAGCGCTCTGCGTGAAAATCACTGCCTGTGCTGTGTGCAGTCTGTGGCTAGTTTGCATTGTTGTCATGAACTGCTATAGCTGGATGTGAACAGCGCGTAGCGTTGCGCAGTTAGGGGTGAGCCGCCAGCACTGGTGCATGTGAGCAGAGAGATGGCGGACTTTTCAAATTACATATATTATGACTGGTGATGATATTAAGGGTAAATGCATTGTTTGTTGTTCTCTATTAAACATCTTTACTTTGCTAACTATCCCTATCAGTAGTTAGTGCCCTCCGTAGTTTGAATCTCTTATTTAGCTGGCAGCAGTGGTGCTCGCTGTATTGCAGTAGTTCGACTAATGAAGATTTTTGTGAGGTAAGTGATTTCCGAAAGGTGTACTTTAATGTTACTCAGGGCCATTCTTTTGCAGGGATCTTTGATAGTCAGATTGCGTTGCGCTCAAAATATTGTGTGTCAGTTTAAGCACAGTTTTCTATACATTGTTGTTCAAAGGGGGACGTTTCAGAATACAGGGCCGAAAGGTCAGCCAGCGCTGCCCTTACAACCTTTATCGGGTTTTCAATTATGTCTGTTGAGATGTTCATGGTTCATTATTTCCATTCATCATATTACCGAGCGTTTCTCATCAATCTTCGTTCGTTCATTTTCTAGGGACGTTAACAACATTCCGGCACATTTTCATCATCATTCACTCACTCGCTTACTTACTTGCGACTATTTGTGCGGGGAGGTTACACTTGGGTCCATTTCCATTTACATTCAATGTTGATAGACCTTTCTTTTTTGTTGTTGTTGTTGTTTTGTTGCTGGCGGGTTACAAAAGGCCTCATTTTATGTTGGTTGCAGCAGCGTTTTTTTCCTCCTTCTTCTAGTGTTTTCCCCGCTCTCACCGCCGCCCCCGCCCCTCCCGCATCCGTCGGTCTCACCACGTTCACTGACAGCCGCGTCTGCGGCTACACCACAACGGCCCCCTCCCGGCAACCCATTCGTTTTCTCTTCTTTTGCACAAAAACAACGCCGCACGCGCCAGCCGAGCGCAGCGCAAGCCACCCACACCGCGCCCCTCCCGTCTTTATAGCCTCCGCGTGCGTCTTGTTTTCTTCGTTTGCCCCCTCCCATCTCCCGAATGCCATGCCAGCAGCGTTACGCGTGCCCATCCCCTGTCCACACACTACCGCGAAACGAACAGCCTTCCGGGCCACATGCAGGGCACGCCCACCGCCATTCCCGGACGCAATTCTCAAAACAACACACACACACACACACACACACACACACACAATGGCTTTGCACACGAACATAGACGGCACGGGCACTGTCGTACATTCTTCCTCAGAACCATCTCAACGAACGTTACATACACATCCGGGAAAGCAAAGCAAAGCAACGCAACGCACCGCACAATTCAGCCGTCAAAGGTAACGTTCACCACGGCAAGACACTTGCCGCCGCGCCGTTACACGCATTTCAGTGCGGCTACAATACACCTCCGACACGGGAACGTTCCGTTGCTCTACACTGCGTTTCTCCGTTTTGTTTCGTTCTTGTTTTTTTCCGTTTTTTCTCTCTTTTTTTTTTTTCCCTCCGTCCTTTCCTCCACCATTCTCTCCTCACGTTCTGCCCAGACATTCGACCGATCAGAGGTTCGTCCACCTTTCGCTAACCGTCCTCAGCGCGACGGTGTACCAACGGTATGACGGTGCGACGGGTGTTCCAGACGTCCGTTGCGTGATGCCGGTGTACCGCGCCGATCGACAGTGTCCCAGAGGCGACGGATCGGACCACACCACCGACACACACAAACACGTGTACGCACATTCGCCAAAGCGACCGTCGTCTTCTAGCGTCGCGCTTACTCTACTGTACTGCACTGGACCACGCGTGCATGCATCTTCAATGACGACGTCGGTGTGCGTGCGTCGTACGCACACAAGCAGACACAGTCAGTCAGACACGACTATCGAAATCAGAGTCGGAGGAAAGGTACATCATCGTGCGTGTCGCCCGTACAATGCAATACACATTGGTGTCTCAATGCGCGTTCATTTAAACGTCACTCACACGCCTCCACGCTGCATTTACAGACACACATTTCACCCTCGCCATACATGGCGTGCAAACCGACCCGCAAACGGCCGTCGTTACACAACAATCGCGTTTCGTTTCCATCCGTCACGTAACTAACCGGCACCTCCATCCAAAGGGCACATCACCGATCGCACTTCCCCCCCTCGCAGACAGGCAACACCAACTCGTTGTGCGCACGTGCCTCCATTCCACGTCACACCGTGGCCGTACCCCGCAACACGCGACGCGCCCCCCCCCCAACAATCAAATTCATCGCATCGGCCACCCCACCCCGTCGCGTCGCAACCAAAGCGGTAGCTATTGCCGCCGTCCACCCACTCACACACACAACAAAACAAAACAAACATAAACAACAACAATTCCGCCCTTCCCGCAAAGGCCATTTGGTGGCCCTGAAAAGGGCCGTTTTGCCGCTCTCGCAACGGAGGAGCCTTCTCTCCTTCCATTCCAGAGCCACCTCCTTACTTGGAGCTCGTGTACTTGGTCACCGCCTTCGTGCCCTCGCTCACGGCGTGCTTGGCCAGCTCGCCAGGCAGCAACAGCCGCACAGCGGTCTGGATCTCGCGGGACGTGATGGTCGAGCGCTTGTTGTAGTGCGCCAGGCGAGACGCCTCGGCCGCGATGCGCTCGAAAATGTCGTTCACGAAGCTGTTCATGATGCTCATCGCCTTCGACGAGATGCCCGTGTCAGGGTGCACCTGCTTCAGCACCTTGTAGATGTAGATGGCATAGCTCTCCTTCCTCTTGCGCTTCTTCTTCTTGTCGCCCTTCGAAATGTTCTTCTGCGCCTTGCCAGCCTTCTTGGCGGCCTTCCCGCTAGTCTTGGGCGGCATCGCAGACAAACAGGAACGTACGGCAGCAACACCAGCAGCAAGCGCTCCGCTCTAGTCAGCGTCTCCCCACACAGTGGCACCCAGCGCGCCCCGCCGCCGCACCTTTACCAGCTCGCCCCGTTGCGGCCGCCGACCAATGGGCCGCGAGCGCAACCGGCCGCCGCACCCGAGAGCATAAAGGACCCCCACCCCTGGCGGCGCCGCCACTCCGCTGCTCGACTCGCTGCGGCTCGCACCGTCGTTCGTCTCGTCTCGTTTTTTACACCACAGCGCATCGCCATGTCCGGACGCGGAAAGGGAGGCAAGGTCAAGGGCAAGTCAAAGTCCCGCTCAAGCAGGGCCGGGCTCCAGTTCCCGGTCGGCAGAATCCACCGCCTCCTGCGCAAGGGAAACTACGCCGAGCGCGTCGGCGCCGGGGCGCCCGTCTACCTCGCCGCCGTCATGGAGTACCTCGCGGCTGAGGTGCTCGAGCTGGCCGGAAACGCGGCCCGCGACAACAAGAAGACGCGCATCATCCCGCGCCACCTGCAGCTTGCCATCCGCAACGACGAGGAGCTCAACAAGCTCCTGTCGGGCGTCACCATCGCACAGGGTGGTGTCCTGCCCAACATCCAGGCCGTCCTGCTGCCAAAGAAGACCGAGAAGAAGGCCTAAACAGAGAGGCCAGGCAATCGGCACGCGGACCCGCCGCCCAGCAGCGCTGCGTGCTCCCCTGCACGCAACGCGCTTTGCCGGCCCGGCTCGGCTCACAACAATCGGCCCTTTTCAGGGCCACCACACAAACCTACGTCCAAAGCAAAATTTCAGTCGTCCTCGCCGCGCTTTGCTTTACTTCACTTCCACAGCCGCCGCCGGCAACAAGACCATACCAACTGCTACGATTGCAGGGGGAGATATTCTGCGAGGTACCTCGGTGTCACGCCTGACATCCAAGTGTCACATAGGGGGACTTGGCACAAACGCTCACGCCAGGATGCAGATCCTGTACCCCTGTTCCCTCGACCCCGCAACAGGGGTAGCGATACTGGAAATATGCGCGCCCTGTATGGGGCTATGCAGCCAGATCGACGATGCATCGCCTACAGAAGGGTCCAAAGCAGAGCGCTCTACGACGGGCCTTACACGTCCCCGCGGCAGACCTGCCTAGAACCACCCACAACACGATTCCGCGCCCTGGCAGAAGCGTTCTAACGCCACCGCGCGGAATTCACAAAATGACTATTACGTCTTGACCCTTGGGCAATATGAACACCACAGGGACAGATGTGCAAGACCCGAGTCGCTACTCCAGCAGTAGCACAAACAGAACACATAATCACTCTCAACAAACAGCAACGTCCGAAAAAGCACACTACCAAAGATAAGAACAACACACAGGAAAGAGGAGCAAATGTCCACAGGCGACAATAACCTCCACCAACTCCCCCTCTAACGGTAGAGGACTAAAAGAGAGAACAACAAGAAGAGCCGCCGCCATCTTGTCGTCCACAGCCCGTGTGGCCCAACACACACACACACACACACACACACATTTCTCTTGTTTTGTTTCGTTTGCCTCAAGCACCTCCACGCACGCACAGTCGCCTTCCAAACGACAACGACAGCAATAATCACCACTGTTAAACGAGCGTGTCGACACACCGCCCTCCACTCCCGCGCGCCACGTACAAACGAAACAGCTGATCCGGCCGCCTATGGGCACGCCTTGCCTCGGCAACTCCAACGCCGCCGCAAACACACAGCCGAAACCACGCAAATATTCACCGCCTCTCGCACAACAACAACAACAACAACAACAACAACAACACCACACAGCCCGGCGTCTCCATCGATCGATAAACAAAACAAACACACAACGCCCTCTCTCGCACGCACGCACACACACACACACACACACACACACACACACAAGACCCGCTTCCTTTCCTTTCTCCCAGTCACGTCACGTCAGTCAAACGCAAACGAAATGAAGAATGAAAGAAAGAAGGCAGGCAGGCAGGCAGGCAGGCAACAACACAGACTCTTTCGCACTTTTCAATTTCCGAACAGTGTGGTGGCCCTGAAAAGGGCCGTTTTCGTCTCTCCCACGGCCGCGGGAAGGCCAACGCGGCACAGCACACCGGCTGCGACGCGCCTAACCGCCGAAACCGTACAGGGTGCGCCCCTGCCTCTTCAGGGCGTACACCACGTCCATGGCCGTCACAGTCTTGCGCTTGGCGTGCTCAGTGTACGTCACCGCGTCGCGGATCACGTTCTCCAGGAACACCTTCAGCACTCCGCGGGTCTCCTCGTAGATCAGACCAGAGATGCGCTTCACGCCGCCCCTGCGAGCCAGGCGGCGGATCGCGGGCTTCGTGATGCCCTGGATGTTGTCGCGCAACACCTTGCGGTGCCGCTTGGCGCCACCCTTGCCGAGCCCCTTTCCTCCCTTGCCGCGGCCAGTCATCTCTTCTAAATCCTCAAAAAAAGCTCAAGGCAAGCAAAACGTCTGCTGCAGCGGCTGGCTCCTCACCCGGCGCTAGCGAGTCGGCTACGGTCTGCGCCCGGCGCTCGCTCGCTCGCTAGTAAATCACGGACCTCCTCAGTCCGGAGATGGTGGAGGCTAAGCAGCGGTGCTGCTGTTCCTCCTTAACTCCTCTATCTTCGAATTTGGTCCCCTAGTTTCTTGAATCTTCCCCTGGGAGCACCTCTGACTAGAGAGGCGCTCTATGTGGCCTATCGGCGTCCTAGTAAGTCTACGAATTCAGGATTTCGTAGACAGAATTGGATGATATCCTCCTTGGTCATGTTGTCTCCGAGCTTTCCGATCTCCTGGAATTCCCGGTAAGCTGGGTGCTGTGCTATTTCCGGACGCACTTCCCCGGGCGTCTCGCCCAGTTCTGCGGCTGCAAAGATGTATTCCCAGTCCGCGGGCGTGAAGACAGGGTGGTGGTTGATGATGTTGAGGTCCTTCCTCGATACCAGTCCTCTGAGGGCCTTGTTGCTCCTGACTGGTCCATAGGGCTGGTGAGGAAGGGCCGGTTTCGTCCTGTCTGGTGGCGTGAAAGGATAGGGGTTGTCTAGGTGCGGGTATGACCCGTCACGAAGAGACGCGGCGACCTTCTGCAGCACTGGCTGCACGCTGCTCACCTTGGGGAGCGGCAGCCATTCCGCCTCCGCTGCAGCAAGTGGTGGTGTCTCGGTGTGCGCCTCTTCGTCGTGTGCCCGCGGCTCGACCTCCCCGACGGGAGGGAGAGCAGGCTGCTCCACCTCAATGTCCATGGGAGCCACTTCGACGCCCGTCTCGTCAACTGGCGGCGCAGGTGGCTCCGTCTGGGTGGAGGCATCGACCCCCACTGGCCGACTCGCAGTGGAGCTGGCGTTGGGGGTGGACGTCTTCTTGAGGACCCGAAGCTCCTCACGCAGCTGTTGCAGCTGGCGGTGAACAGCCACGAGTTCCTCCCTCATGGCGGCCCTTTCGGCCGCAAGGGCAGTGTGGAAGACGGCCAGTGCGTCGTCCGTGGTGGCTTCGCGACGGCATGGTCCACCATCCCCGCGGGAGCGGGGGGGTGGGACGT
This sequence comes from Schistocerca cancellata, assembly GCF_023864275.1. Lineage (NCBI taxonomy): Eukaryota > Metazoa > Arthropoda > Insecta > Orthoptera > Acrididae > Schistocerca > Schistocerca cancellata. The sequence continues at coordinate 396,575 of NW_026047171.1, forward strand.
CCGTCTCGACGCCAGGTACCCCTGCAGGGCGTGGGGCGGCCATCTTGTTTCTGTAGCCCCGCACGTAGGCGCAGCTGCGCGAGTTTGCGGCGTGGGCACCGCCGCAATTCACGCACTTGGCAGCCGCGTCGCGGGGCTTGGTACAGTTGCGTGTGTCGTGTGCCTCGGCACACTTTAGACACGCTAGTGTGCCCCTGCACACTTTGGCGATGTGCCCCATCCTTTGGCACTTGAAGCATTGCTGCTCAGTGCGCTGCTTCCGCTTGTGGCGCCGACTGCGTCCGCGGTCCTTCCCGATCGCATCGACCAGGAGTTCCAGCGCGGCCGCAATCTTGCTGCCCTTCCTGCGTCCAGCCATGTTCGTTCGTCTGCGTGTAGAGATGCGTGCGCGCCGGCTTCTTCTGCTGCCTCGTGTGCAACGTGCCTGCGCGCTCCGTCCGCAGTCTCCAACGGCCGCCGAACGACTGTCCTGCGTGCTCTGCTGCGCCCGGCGCACGCGCCAGCCCCCCTATATAGACTCTGGCCCGCCCTCCCCCCACCACGCGCAACCGAGGGCATATAAGCGCACCACGGCCGCTGGCGCGCGCCCGTCTCGTCAAGGCAGCACCCGACGCAGCACCTCGCCTCCACGCCGCTCCGCTAACCGCTACCGCTATGGCCCGCACAAAGCAAACGGCCCGCAAGTCCACCGGCGGAAAGGCGCCGCGCAAACAGCTCGCCACCAAGGCGGCGAGGAAGAGCGCGCCCGCCACCGGCGGCGTCAAGAAGCCCCACCGCTACAGGCCGGGCACCGTCGCCCTGCGAGAAATCAGGCGCTACCAGAAGAGCACAGAGCTGCTCATCCGCAAGCTGCCATTCCAGCGCCTAGTGCGCGAGATCGCCCAGGACTTCAAGACCGACCTGCGCTTCCAGAGCTCCGCGGTCATGGCCCTGCAGGAGGCCAGCGAGGCCTACCTCGTCGGCCTCTTCGAAGACACCAACCTGTGCGCAATCCACGCCAAGCGCGTCACCATCATGCCCAAGGACATCCAGCTCGCGCGCCGCATCCGCGGCGAGCGCGCCTAAACACCGCGCCAGCCGCTGGGCACCGCCCGCGCACGCAAACAAACAAAACGGCCCTTTTAAGGGCCACTAACATCACTCCGTCGCGAGCAAACTTTGTCGGTCGCCTCTCGCCCCACAACCACAGAACCAAAGACAAAACACCACTTCCACTTCCCGTCCGTCCGCCACAGCCGCTCTCCTCTGCCAGCTTGCTGGCGCGCGCAACAATCAACATCGTCCCTCCCCGGCGCGGCGCACAATACCCATCGGCCGACGCCGTCAACCACACGGCCGGCCGCCGCTTCGTTTCGAAAAGAGAAACAAACAAAAAGCCAGGCACGTCCAACGCCACCGACCCTTTCCCCACATCTCAACGTCCCCCGCCCCCGTTCCATCCAAGAACACACACACACAAGACAAGACACATCCGAGAAGACGGCAGGCAGCCAAACCAAAGTATTCAAACAACATGACACAAAACCAACCGTCGGCCGGCCGCGACCAAAAACGGCGACAATCAACCGCTACCGCCGCCCGCACCCGCCACCGACCCCCCGCAATCCAACCACCACGGCACGCAAACAGTATCCACACACGGGCATACAGAAACGCCAGACGACACAACCACACCGCAACACAAACACGACAATCAAAACCTTCCCGACGTGCTTTGATGGCCCTGAGAAGGGCCGTTTTGGGCCGCGCGTCTGTTGCGCGCCACTAGACGACGGGGACGGGGGGTGCGGACGACGGAGTCAACCGCCAACCCTTCCTTTCCCATTCCTCTCTACTTCTTCTTCTTGGGCGAAGCCTTCGCCTTAGACGGCGTCGTCGCCTTCTTCGGGCGCGGCGCCTTCGGCTTCTTCGTCGGAACCTTGGCGGCCTTCTTCGCCTTCGACGGCGACTTGGCCTTGGCCGGCTTGGCAGCAGCCGCCTTCTTCGCACCGGCGGGAGCGGCCGACGCCGCAGACGCCTTCTTGGCGGCGCCCGCCTTCCGACCAGTCGCCGCCTTCACGCCACCAGCCTTCTTTGCGCCGGCCGCACGGGCGCCCTTCTTCTCCTTGCTGGCCGGAGCGGCGCGCTTCTTCTTGGCACCGCCAGCACGAGCCTTGCCGCCCTCAGCCGCCCCGCCGCCGGCGCCGGCAAGCTTGAAAGAGCCGGACGCGCCCTTCCCCTTCGTCTGCACCAGCTCGCCCGCCACCACGGCCGACTTGAGGTACTTCTTGATAAACGGCGCCAGCTTCTCCGCGTCCAGCTTGTAGTGCGCGGCAATGTACTTCTTGATCGCCTGCAGCGACGATCCGCCGCGCTCCTTCAGACTCTTGATGGCGGCCGTCACCATCTCAGAGGTGCGCGGGTGCGCAGGCTTGGCGCGCGGCTTCTTCGCAGCCGACGCAGACTTTGCCTTCTTCGTAGTGCCGGTGGCGGCGGGTGCCGCAGCAGTCTCGTTCGTAGCCGCCTGATCTGCCATTTCGACGACGCGCGTTAACACACAACACAGCGAGCAGCGAGAGCGAGAGGAGACACGCAGCGAGCGGAGCGCACAGCAGAGGAATAGCCGCCTCGCGCCACAGGCCCAGCCAGTGTCGCGGGCGGGCGCGGACGGCCGAGAGAGCGGCCGCCACTCTGCGCGCCGCCGCGCCGCGCCTCCCGCGCTTGCTACCGCCCAACGTCCGACAGCCTGTGCGGAGCAGCCCCACACCTGCGCCACAACCACCCGCGCCTTTCAAACCACCGAGGATGGGGCTACACACAGCCACACCACAGTCGCCAACCAGTCGCCACGGCAGCGCCGCAAACCACGGCCAAACTGCAGCCACCGCGCGCTACAGCCTGGGTCGGCCCGCCGAGAATCGCCGCCCACGCCCAAATGCCGCCCCCACAGCCCCAGCCGGCGACCGGCCACAATGGCCAAACCTTCGGCAAAAGCCCCACACCGTCGCCGCGGCAGCCCGGCCTGCGCGGCCGGCGCCACAGCCACACAAGCGGAGGCGTGCGGCGATGACGGCCGTGCAAACGCACCTCCGCCGCCCCATCGCCCTCCCACCGTTTCCCGATCGGCCCGCAGCCGTCGGGCCACGTCCTCCTCCTCTCGCCCGCCAACATTCACAGCCCTTTCGTTCGTTTCCCAACAATTTCAATTGTGCCCGCCGCAAAAACGGGCGCCGCCTGCAAAGCAACATGCTCCGCCGGAGCGCCCCTCGCCGCTTACGAGCCAACCCCTCGCCCGAGGCAAACCGAAATCCGCAACTACAGACCAACCCAATCTGCCGTCAGCACACACGACAGCCAACATCACGCGTTACGAGTTAGACATTAGGTTCACACGTCTCGGTTAGGTTCGGTGGACGTGCGTTACGTTAAGGGCACTTGGGTTAGGTTAAGCATTCAAAACACACGTCAGCCGTCAGAGGTTAGGTTAGGTTACGTTACATTACATTAAGGTTAGGTTAGGGGCACTTGGGTTAGGTTAAGGGTCGGTGTTAGGTTAAGCGTCAAACTTAGGTTAAGCATTCAAACACACGTCGGGCGTCCGAGGTTAGGTTAGGTTAGGTTAGGTTAGGTTAAGGCCACTTGGTTTAGGTTAAGCCTCAAACTTAGGTTAAGCATTCAAACACACGTCGGGCGTCAGGTGGCCGCAGCAGCCGCACCTACCTACCTACCTACCTACCTACCCACCCAACCACCCACCCACCTCACGGCCGGACAGCTTGGCTTACTTGGCGCTGAGGCTGACCTCACCGCACCGCACCGCACCGCACCTCACCTCACCTCACGCTACGCAACGCTACAGGTTCGGTTCGCTCAGCTTAGGCTTAGAGCTTAAGCGCCGAGGTCGGATTACGTTGGTTCACCTACGGGCGCCACACTTTGGGTGTAAAGGTCGCGTCGGGTCGTCGGCACGCCGCAAAAACAAAAGCGAAGCCACAGACAACGCCGACAAACGGGCAGCACGACCACGACCAGATACCGAGACACACGGACCACCCACCGGCCAAAGGGCACCAAACTACAAACCAGAGCACCACGTGTCGACCAGAGCAACCCGCCGCTCACGCGACGTGGCTGGCACCGAAGGGCCGCCGCAACTGCGCTTTCCGCGCCGGGCCGGATGCACGTGCGGCAACACCACCACCGCACACAGCCGCTGTTCAACATCAACCAACAAACACGCCGCGGTCGCAGCCTCAACGCCAGCACACACGTTTGCACCACCATTCACACGCACCGCACAAACAGCTGTCGCCGACACAGCCGACAACACAAACACACCGCAACGACGCCGCCGCCTCTACTTGTGCCGGCCACCCACCCCACCGACGGCGCACCTGTCGCCAGCCGGCAGTCGGCAGTCGACACGGGAAACGCACACCGCCACTTCGCTCGCGCGCACGCCACCAACCAGTCGTCGTCTCCAAAAACAACAAACAAACAAACAAACATAGGGCAGGCAACAAATCGCCTCGCACGAACCGTCCACAAAACTATCAAAGCACAGCCTCTGGCTAACGGCCACGACGCAGCGGCACGCTGCTCCTTTCCCCGCCCCACTCGATTCACGAAGGCACGCGACACCGCCAACGACGGCCTCGCTTGCCGCAACCGACACCTTTCCGCCACTACGCACAGCCGCACCCGACGCCCGTGGCAACGACACAACTACTGCACTATCCACCGCCGCCTCCCCCTTCCCGTACACACAGCCAGCCAGCCAAAACCACTCCAACGACCCAAACATGCACGTGCAACGGCACACCCCAACCAGTCAACGTCGACAACCACACGCACGGCTCGAAACCGGCGTCCTTCCACGTTGCCATCAAGCTACACACAAGACACAAGGAACCAACAACAGCAAGCCCGCCCGCCCGCCCCACTCTCACGCCGCAAAAAAAAGCACACCGAAAACCGCCAAACGCACATTCCCATCGCACTGACACCGACCGGCTCGCTACCACCACACCTCTCGGCAGCCGTTTCGCAAACATGACACGGCGCGACATGACATCACGACCAACTCTCCTTTCCCGACGCCTTCGGCCGGAGCACAACGCCGCCAATTCGCCACACAGTCACACAGTCGACAAGCGCCCGCCCTCCCTGCACGACGCCGCGCAGCAAAGGCGCCCGCAAACACATACCTCTCCTCTCTCTCGGCCGGCCGACGCGCCAACCGCCACACCGCCAGCCACTCGCAATTGTGCACTGCCGCCAGCCACACGTCCAACACGCCGCGCCGCCTCCGGCCACCCGCCAGGGGGCGCTCACGTCCGCGACAACAGCGCGGCCCGCCGGGCCAAACCGAACCGAGCCGCCCGCCGCTGCTCTGCACATCGTCCTGCGCGCATCAACAAAACGAGGCAAGCGAGCACACCCCGTCACAACGCCACATCACGCAAATGCCGTGCCGACCTCTTGTGTCTACCGCCTAAATTGCACTCACCAGCCGCCCCTTCTTCTTCCTCCCTATCTATCTGTGCGTCTGTGTCGGTCCGCGCGTGACGCCTCTCAACATCCGCCGTCGCCGTCCCCGTTTCCGCCCCAATGCCATCGTCGCGCCGCCTCCTCCTCCGCCCCTGTCCGGCCCGCACCACACCACACACCGCTGCTTGTCCCGGCCGTTGCCACCAAAGGCGCCTACCGCAAACGCGCCACGCCGCAGCCCCCGTGCGTGCATCTCCGTGCCGACGCTGCCTCTCTGCCCTCCCGCACGCACTCGACCGACCGACCGACATGCACTGCGTCGACGGCCTCGACAACACAGTCTCTGGGCTCCGCACTGCGTGTTCCGGTACGCGCGCTGAAACACGTATGTACTCATTACCAGCGATGGCGAGGCACGACACAATCTCTGACCAGAGAGTTTCTTATCGTCGCTAGTCTGCGCCACACGACACTAGTAGCACGTAGCGCGTCGGCAGGAACAGTTGTCATCTATATGTGGCGGGTCGGGAGAGGTAGTAGTCAGTCGACAGTATTGGCGAGTGGACGATTGTACTGAGCGGGCGGCGGCGTGCTCTTCTCGCGACTCTGGTCTCCCTTCGGGACGATGCATATTGTTATTAAAGGTAAGGTAATGAAGCTGCATTGCGCAAATCTAATAATGTATGTCAATTGTAACTATTTTCTTCACAACAAAATGCCCCAATAATACTTTGTTTCCAAACTAACTTTTTTTAACGTACAACCATTCATTTCCATTTAAAGAATATTTCCTACGCATTTCCTCCAACAATCAACATTAAATGTGAGCCGGCATTCATTGCACGAAGCTGTGTACAGGTATCTACAGTTAAGAGCACATATAGATGCAGTTTGTTTTCTCTTTTGTCTTTTTGTTTTTTTTTTTTATTGACGTAACGATCTTTTGCTCTTTTTCTTCTAATTTGTACATAGGCTGTTTGTTTACATTTTTTATATTGGTAACGCCACGTAGCGCTCTGCGTGAAAATCACTGCCTGTGCTGTGTGCAGTCTGTGGCTAGTTTGCATTGTTGTCATGAACTGCTATAGCTGGATGTGAACAGCGCGTAGCGTTGCGCAGTTAGGGGTGAGCCGCCAGCACTGGTGCATGTGAGCAGAGAGATGGCGGACTTTTCAAATTACATATATTATGACTGGTGATGATATTAAGGGTAAATGCATTGTTTGTTGTTCTCTATTAAACATCTTTACTTTGCTAACTATCCCTATCAGTAGTTAGTGCCCTCCGTAGTTTGAATCTCTTATTTAGCTGGCAGCAGTGGTGCTCGCTGTATTGCAGTAGTTCGACTAATGAAGATTTTTGTGAGGTAAGTGATTTCCGAAAGGTGTACTTTAATGTTACTCAGGGCCATTCTTTTGCAGGGATCTTTGATAGTCAGATTGCGTTGCGCTCAAAATATTGTGTGTCAGTTTAAGCACAGTTTTCTATACATTGTTGTTCAAAGGGGGACGTTTCAGAATACAGGGCCGAAAGGTCAGCCAGCGCTGCCCTTACAACCTTTATCGGGTTTTCAATTATGTCTGTTGAGATGTTCATGGTTCATTATTTCCATTCATCATATTACCGAGCGTTTCTCATCAATCTTCGTTCGTTCATTTTCTAGGGACGTTAACAACATTCCGGCACATTTTCATCATCATTCACTCACTCGCTTACTTACTTGCGACTATTTGTGCGGGGAGGTTACACTTGGGTCCATTTCCATTTACATTCAATGTTGATAGACCTTTCTTTTTTGTTGTTGTTGTTGTTTTGTTGCTGGCGGGTTACAAAAGGCCTCATTTTATGTTGGTTGCAGCAGCGTTTTTTTCCTCCTTCTTCTAGTGTTTTCCCCGCTCTCACCGCCGCCCCCGCCCCTCCCGCATCCGTCGGTCTCACCACGTTCACTGACAGCCGCGTCTGCGGCTACACCACAACGGCCCCCTCCCGGCAACCCATTCGTTTTCTCTTCTTTTGCACAAAAACAACGCCGCACGCGCCAGCCGAGCGCAGCGCAAGCCACCCACACCGCGCCCCTCCCGTCTTTATAGCCTCCGCGTGCGTCTTGTTTTCTTCGTTTGCCCCCTCCCATCTCCCGAATGCCATGCCAGCAGCGTTACGCGTGCCCATCCCCTGTCCACACACTACCGCGAAACGAACAGCCTTCCGGGCCACATGCAGGGCACGCCCACCGCCATTCCCGGACGCAATTCTCAAAACAACACACACACACACACACACACACACACACACAATGGCTTTGCACACGAACATAGACGGCACGGGCACTGTCGTACATTCTTCCTCAGAACCATCTCAACGAACGTTACATACACATCCGGGAAAGCAAAGCAAAG
>NW_026047171.1:409439-422601 GCF_023864275.1 Schistocerca cancellata
GCACTGGACCCAGGACCGAACCTTGCGGGACTCCGGCGAGTATTCGGCGTTCTGTGGAGATTCCACAGTCTGCCCGTACGTGAAACGTGCGGCCCGCGAGGTAACTCTGCAGGAGTTTCACGTGTGGCCCAGGAATCCCCAATGTAAATAGTTTATAAAGGAGACCATTGTGCCACACTGAATCAAATGCACGAGACACGTCGAGCAGAAGCGCGCCGAAGTACTCGCGTCGGTCCAGGGCACAGAATGCTTCCTCTGTCAGCCGCAGTAGTTGCTGTGTGGTGGAGTGTCCCTTCCGGAATCCAAACTGCTCGTCGGGCAGGATGCCTTCCGCGTCGATGTGACTTCCAAGCCGCCGCAGGTACAACCTCTCGAAGACCTTCGAGAGTGCTGGCAGCAGGCTGATCGGGCGGTAGTTGTTCGCCCGCCTGTGATCCTTCCCTGGTTTGGGTAGGGCCACGATCTCGGCGTGCTTCCAGCACTCTGGAAATACGCCAGTGTGGATGATCGAGTTGAAGATCCCCGCGAGGTGCCCGATTGCGATGGGCGGCAGTTGCTTGAGGAGCTGGTTTGTGACGTGGTCGGGGCCTCCTGCCTTCCTGCCGTTGAGATTGCGCAGCTGGATCTCGACTTCCGCTTCCTCGATCGGCTCGATGACGGTGTCGTTGTCTTCGGCCGCCAGGAAGACCGGAAGTCGTTCCTCCACCAGTGCCATGTGTGCCTGGTCGACGGGGTCTTCCACCGGGGTGAAGTTTTCAGCGAACGCGTCCGCGAGGGCGTTGGCCTTTGCGTCCGGTTCGCTGACGAAGACGTTCCCGACTTGCAGAGGCGGTATTTTGGCGGTGCGGCGGATGAATCCCTTCACCGCGTGCCAGGCCGTTCCGTCCTCCGTTTTCAAGGAGGCGACTTTCTGCGCCCACTCTTCTACTCTTTGGGCGTCGGCGGCTGCTTTAATTTCCCGCTGCAACCTGTTTAGTTGCCGCTTCGTTGCGGGGTTCCGTGTTAGCTGCCATTCGCGGCGAAGTCTATTCTTCTCCGTGATGGCAGCTTTGAGGTGTTGCGGGAATTCTCTGGCGCGTGGCTTCTCGTTGTCTCTTCTTTGGTTTGGAGTGGCTGCCGCCACAGCTTCAGCGACTCCTCGGGTGAGGTGCCGCAGCGCCGCTTCCGCACCATGTTCCGCCGGGTTCGGCGCGTCTCCGATTTTGGCCGCCATTACTGTTTGGTAGGTGTCCCATGTGATGCCCCTGAGGTCGTGGCCACGTTTGGTCGTTTGCACGATGTCGGCATTCAGTTCAAAGACCACAGGGGCGTGGTCGGACGCCATCGTGGCCCTCGTTGTGGCGGAGATGAAGTGTCTCACCCCGCGGACGATGGCCACGTCTATGACGTCCGGTTGCGCGCCTCTTCGCGTCGGGAAGATGGTCGGCTGGTGGGGACCTATCACCGCCGCTCCGTGCTGCTCGGCCACCCGTTGTAGACGGCGGCCACTTGTGTTTGTGGACCTGGAGTTCCAGACGATGTTCTTGGCGTTGACGTCGCCTCCGAGGAATGTGTTTCCAGGGAGGGAAATCAGCGCCGCGAACTCATCTGGCTGCAGTAGTCCCCTTGGAGGTCTGTATATTGCCACAAAGTTTATCTGCCCCTGGTCCGTTTGTACGGCTACTCCAGTGGCCTCTATTGTGACGAGTTGGGGCAGATGAATTCTGTGGTGGCGCAGCGTCCTCCTCACGTACACTGCCGTGCCGCCACCCGCGGTGGGCCTGTCGTCCCGGTAGCAGTGGTAGTTGGCCACTCCCACTTTCACGCCGGGCTTCAGGTGTGTTTCTGCGACGAGACAGATGTCCAGGTTCTCGTCGCAGATGAAGTTTCTGAATTCCGCGTCCTGGTCTGCGCCCGGCGCACGCGCCAGCCCCCCTATATAGACTCTGGCCCGCCCTCCCCCCACCACGCGCAACCGAGGGCATATAAGCGCACCACGGCCGCTGGCGCGCGCCCGTCTCGTCAAGGCAGCACCCGACGCAGCACCTCGCCTCCACGCCGCTCCGCTAACCGCTACCGCTATGGCCCGCACAAAGCAAACGGCCCGCAAGTCCACCGGCGGAAAGGCGCCGCGCAAACAGCTCGCCACCAAGGCGGCGAGGAAGAGCGCGCCCGCCACCGGCGGCGTCAAGAAGCCCCACCGCTACAGGCCGGGCACCGTCGCCCTGCGAGAAATCAGGCGCTACCAGAAGAGCACAGAGCTGCTCATCCGCAAGCTGCCATTCCAGCGCCTAGTGCGCGAGATCGCCCAGGACTTCAAGACCGACCTGCGCTTCCAGAGCTCCGCGGTCATGGCCCTGCAGGAGGCCAGCGAGGCCTACCTCGTCGGCCTCTTCGAAGACACCAACCTGTGCGCAATCCACGCCAAGCGCGTCACCATCATGCCCAAGGACATCCAGCTCGCGCGCCGCATCCGCGGCGAGCGCGCCTAAACACCGCGCCAGCCGCTGGGCACCGCCCGCGCACGCAAACAAACAAAACGGCCCTTTTAAGGGCCACTAACATCACTCCGTCGCGAGCAAACTTTGTCGGTCGCCTCTCGCCCCACAACCACAGAACCAAAGACAAAACACCACTTCCACTTCCCGTCCGTCCGCCACAGCCGCTCTCCTCTGCCAGCTTGCTGGCGCGCGCAACAATCAACATCGTCCCTCCCCGGCGCGGCGCACAATACCCATCGGCCGACGCCGTCAACCACACGGCCGGCCGCCGCTTCGTTTCGAAAAGAGAAACAAACAAAAAGCCAGGCACGTCCAACGCCACCGACCCTTTCCCCACATCTCAACGTCCCCCGCCCCCGTTCCATCCAAGAACACACACACACAAGACAAGACACATCCGAGAAGACGGCAGGCAGCCAAACCAAAGTATTCAAACAACATGACACAAAACCAACCGTCGGCCGGCCGCGACCAAAAACGGCGACAATCAACCGCTACCGCCGCCCGCACCCGCCACCGACCCCCCGCAATCCAACCACCACGGCACGCAAACAGTATCCACACACGGGCATACAGAAACGCCAGACGACACAACCACACCGCAACACAAACACGACAATCAAAACCTTCCCGACGTGCTTTGATGGCCCTGAGAAGGGCCGTTTTGGGCCGCGCGTCTGTTGCGCGCCACTAGACGACGGGGACGGGGGGTGCGGACGACGGAGTCAACCGCCAACCCTTCCTTTCCCATTCCTCTCTACTTCTTCTTCTTGGGCGAAGCCTTCGCCTTAGACGGCGTCGTCGCCTTCTTCGGGCGCGGCGCCTTCGGCTTCTTCGTCGGAACCTTGGCGGCCTTCTTCGCCTTCGACGGCGACTTGGCCTTGGCCGGCTTGGCAGCAGCCGCCTTCTTCGCACCGGCGGGAGCGGCCGACGCCGCAGACGCCTTCTTGGCGGCGCCCGCCTTCCGACCAGTCGCCGCCTTCACGCCACCAGCCTTCTTTGCGCCGGCCGCACGGGCGCCCTTCTTCTCCTTGCTGGCCGGAGCGGCGCGCTTCTTCTTGGCACCGCCAGCACGAGCCTTGCCGCCCTCAGCCGCCCCGCCGCCGGCGCCGGCAAGCTTGAAAGAGCCGGACGCGCCCTTCCCCTTCGTCTGCACCAGCTCGCCCGCCACCACGGCCGACTTGAGGTACTTCTTGATAAACGGCGCCAGCTTCTCCGCGTCCAGCTTGTAGTGCGCGGCAATGTACTTCTTGATCGCCTGCAGCGACGATCCGCCGCGCTCCTTCAGACTCTTGATGGCGGCCGTCACCATCTCAGAGGTGCGCGGGTGCGCAGGCTTGGCGCGCGGCTTCTTCGCAGCCGACGCAGACTTTGCCTTCTTCGTAGTGCCGGTGGCGGCGGGTGCCGCAGCAGTCTCGTTCGTAGCCGCCTGATCTGCCATTTCGACGACGCGCGTTAACACACAACACAGCGAGCAGCGAGAGCGAGAGGAGACACGCAGCGAGCGGAGCGCACAGCAGAGGAATAGCCGCCTCGCGCCACAGGCCCAGCCAGTGTCGCGGGCGGGCGCGGACGGCCGAGAGAGCGGCCGCCACTCTGCGCGCCGCCGCGCCGCGCCTCCCGCGCTTGCTACCGCCCAACGTCCGACAGCCTGTGCGGAGCAGCCCCACACCTGCGCCACAACCACCCGCGCCTTTCAAACCACCGAGGATGGGGCTACACACAGCCACACCACAGTCGCCAACCAGTCGCCACGGCAGCGCCGCAAACCACGGCCAAACTGCAGCCACCGCGCGCTACAGCCTGGGTCGGCCCGCCGAGAATCGCCGCCCACGCCCAAATGCCGCCCCCACAGCCCCAGCCGGCGACCGGCCACAATGGCCAAACCTTCGGCAAAAGCCCCACACCGTCGCCGCGGCAGCCCGGCCTGCGCGGCCGGCGCCACAGCCACACAAGCGGAGGCGTGCGGCGATGACGGCCGTGCAAACGCACCTCCGCCGCCCCATCGCCCTCCCACCGTTTCCCGATCGGCCCGCAGCCGTCGGGCCACGTCCTCCTCCTCTCGCCCGCCAACATTCACAGCCCTTTCGTTCGTTTCCCAACAATTTCAATTGTGCCCGCCGCAAAAACGGGCGCCGCCTGCAAAGCAACATGCTCCGCCGGAGCGCCCCTCGCCGCTTACGAGCCAACCCCTCGCCCGAGGCAAACCGAAATCCGCAACTACAGACCAACCCAATCTGCCGTCAGCACACACGACAGCCAACATCACGCGTTACGAGTTAGACATTAGGTTCACACGTCTCGGTTAGGTTCGGTGGACGTGCGTTACGTTAAGGGCACTTGGGTTAGGTTAAGCATTCAAAACACACGTCAGCCGTCAGAGGTTAGGTTAGGTTACGTTACATTACATTAAGGTTAGGTTAGGGGCACTTGGGTTAGGTTAAGGGTCGGTGTTAGGTTAAGCGTCAAACTTAGGTTAAGCATTCAAACACACGTCGGGCGTCCGAGGTTAGGTTAGGTTAGGTTAGGTTAGGTTAAGGCCACTTGGTTTAGGTTAAGCCTCAAACTTAGGTTAAGCATTCAAACACACGTCGGGCGTCAGGTGGCCGCAGCAGCCGCACCTACCTACCTACCTACCTACCTACCCACCCAACCACCCACCCACCTCACGGCCGGACAGCTTGGCTTACTTGGCGCTGAGGCTGACCTCACCGCACCGCACCGCACCGCACCTCACCTCACCTCACGCTACGCAACGCTACAGGTTCGGTTCGCTCAGCTTAGGCTTAGAGCTTAAGCGCCGAGGTCGGATTACGTTGGTTCACCTACGGGCGCCACACTTTGGGTGTAAAGGTCGCGTCGGGTCGTCGGCACGCCGCAAAAACAAAAGCGAAGCCACAGACAACGCCGACAAACGGGCAGCACGACCACGACCAGATACCGAGACACACGGACCACCCACCGGCCAAAGGGCACCAAACTACAAACCAGAGCACCACGTGTCGACCAGAGCAACCCGCCGCTCACGCGACGTGGCTGGCACCGAAGGGCCGCCGCAACTGCGCTTTCCGCGCCGGGCCGGATGCACGTGCGGCAACACCACCACCGCACACAGCCGCTGTTCAACATCAACCAACAAACACGCCGCGGTCGCAGCCTCAACGCCAGCACACACGTTTGCACCACCATTCACACGCACCGCACAAACAGCTGTCGCCGACACAGCCGACAACACAAACACACCGCAACGACGCCGCCGCCTCTACTTGTGCCGGCCACCCACCCCACCGACGGCGCACCTGTCGCCAGCCGGCAGTCGGCAGTCGACACGGGAAACGCACACCGCCACTTCGCTCGCGCGCACGCCACCAACCAGTCGTCGTCTCCAAAAACAACAAACAAACAAACAAACATAGGGCAGGCAACAAATCGCCTCGCACGAACCGTCCACAAAACTATCAAAGCACAGCCTCTGGCTAACGGCCACGACGCAGCGGCACGCTGCTCCTTTCCCCGCCCCACTCGATTCACGAAGGCACGCGACACCGCCAACGACGGCCTCGCTTGCCGCAACCGACACCTTTCCGCCACTACGCACAGCCGCACCCGACGCCCGTGGCAACGACACAACTACTGCACTATCCACCGCCGCCTCCCCCTTCCCGTACACACAGCCAGCCAGCCAAAACCACTCCAACGACCCAAACATGCACGTGCAACGGCACACCCCAACCAGTCAACGTCGACAACCACACGCACGGCTCGAAACCGGCGTCCTTCCACGTTGCCATCAAGCTACACACAAGACACAAGGAACCAACAACAGCAAGCCCGCCCGCCCGCCCCACTCTCACGCCGCAAAAAAAAGCACACCGAAAACCGCCAAACGCACATTCCCATCGCACTGACACCGACCGGCTCGCTACCACCACACCTCTCGGCAGCCGTTTCGCAAACATGACACGGCGCGACATGACATCACGACCAACTCTCCTTTCCCGACGCCTTCGGCCGGAGCACAACGCCGCCAATTCGCCACACAGTCACACAGTCGACAAGCGCCCGCCCTCCCTGCACGACGCCGCGCAGCAAAGGCGCCCGCAAACACATACCTCTCCTCTCTCTCGGCCGGCCGACGCGCCAACCGCCACACCGCCAGCCACTCGCAATTGTGCACTGCCGCCAGCCACACGTCCAACACGCCGCGCCGCCTCCGGCCACCCGCCAGGGGGCGCTCACGTCCGCGACAACAGCGCGGCCCGCCGGGCCAAACCGAACCGAGCCGCCCGCCGCTGCTCTGCACATCGTCCTGCGCGCATCAACAAAACGAGGCAAGCGAGCACACCCCGTCACAACGCCACATCACGCAAATGCCGTGCCGACCTCTTGTGTCTACCGCCTAAATTGCACTCACCAGCCGCCCCTTCTTCTTCCTCCCTATCTATCTGTGCGTCTGTGTCGGTCCGCGCGTGACGCCTCTCAACATCCGCCGTCGCCGTCCCCGTTTCCGCCCCAATGCCATCGTCGCGCCGCCTCCTCCTCCGCCCCTGTCCGGCCCGCACCACACCACACACCGCTGCTTGTCCCGGCCGTTGCCACCAAAGGCGCCTACCGCAAACGCGCCACGCCGCAGCCCCCGTGCGTGCATCTCCGTGCCGACGCTGCCTCTCTGCCCTCCCGCACGCACTCGACCGACCGACCGACATGCACTGCGTCGACGGCCTCGACAACACAGTCTCTGGGCTCCGCACTGCGTGTTCCGGTACGCGCGCTGAAACACGTATGTACTCATTACCAGCGATGGCGAGGCACGACACAATCTCTGACCAGAGAGTTTCTTATCGTCGCTAGTCTGCGCCACACGACACTAGTAGCACGTAGCGCGTCGGCAGGAACAGTTGTCATCTATATGTGGCGGGTCGGGAGAGGTAGTAGTCAGTCGACAGTATTGGCGAGTGGACGATTGTACTGAGCGGGCGGCGGCGTGCTCTTCTCGCGACTCTGGTCTCCCTTCGGGACGATGCATATTGTTATTAAAGGTAAGGTAATGAAGCTGCATTGCGCAAATCTAATAATGTATGTCAATTGTAACTATTTTCTTCACAACAAAATGCCCCAATAATACTTTGTTTCCAAACTAACTTTTTTTAACGTACAACCATTCATTTCCATTTAAAGAATATTTCCTACGCATTTCCTCCAACAATCAACATTAAATGTGAGCCGGCATTCATTGCACGAAGCTGTGTACAGGTATCTACAGTTAAGAGCACATATAGATGCAGTTTGTTTTCTCTTTTGTCTTTTTGTTTTTTTTTTTTATTGACGTAACGATCTTTTGCTCTTTTTCTTCTAATTTGTACATAGGCTGTTTGTTTACATTTTTTATATTGGTAACGCCACGTAGCGCTCTGCGTGAAAATCACTGCCTGTGCTGTGTGCAGTCTGTGGCTAGTTTGCATTGTTGTCATGAACTGCTATAGCTGGATGTGAACAGCGCGTAGCGTTGCGCAGTTAGGGGTGAGCCGCCAGCACTGGTGCATGTGAGCAGAGAGATGGCGGACTTTTCAAATTACATATATTATGACTGGTGATGATATTAAGGGTAAATGCATTGTTTGTTGTTCTCTATTAAACATCTTTACTTTGCTAACTATCCCTATCAGTAGTTAGTGCCCTCCGTAGTTTGAATCTCTTATTTAGCTGGCAGCAGTGGTGCTCGCTGTATTGCAGTAGTTCGACTAATGAAGATTTTTGTGAGGTAAGTGATTTCCGAAAGGTGTACTTTAATGTTACTCAGGGCCATTCTTTTGCAGGGATCTTTGATAGTCAGATTGCGTTGCGCTCAAAATATTGTGTGTCAGTTTAAGCACAGTTTTCTATACATTGTTGTTCAAAGGGGGACGTTTCAGAATACAGGGCCGAAAGGTCAGCCAGCGCTGCCCTTACAACCTTTATCGGGTTTTCAATTATGTCTGTTGAGATGTTCATGGTTCATTATTTCCATTCATCATATTACCGAGCGTTTCTCATCAATCTTCGTTCGTTCATTTTCTAGGGACGTTAACAACATTCCGGCACATTTTCATCATCATTCACTCACTCGCTTACTTACTTGCGACTATTTGTGCGGGGAGGTTACACTTGGGTCCATTTCCATTTACATTCAATGTTGATAGACCTTTCTTTTTTGTTGTTGTTGTTGTTTTGTTGCTGGCGGGTTACAAAAGGCCTCATTTTATGTTGGTTGCAGCAGCGTTTTTTTCCTCCTTCTTCTAGTGTTTTCCCCGCTCTCACCGCCGCCCCCGCCCCTCCCGCATCCGTCGGTCTCACCACGTTCACTGACAGCCGCGTCTGCGGCTACACCACAACGGCCCCCTCCCGGCAACCCATTCGTTTTCTCTTCTTTTGCACAAAAACAACGCCGCACGCGCCAGCCGAGCGCAGCGCAAGCCACCCACACCGCGCCCCTCCCGTCTTTATAGCCTCCGCGTGCGTCTTGTTTTCTTCGTTTGCCCCCTCCCATCTCCCGAATGCCATGCCAGCAGCGTTACGCGTGCCCATCCCCTGTCCACACACTACCGCGAAACGAACAGCCTTCCGGGCCACATGCAGGGCACGCCCACCGCCATTCCCGGACGCAATTCTCAAAACAACACACACACACACACACACACACACACACACAATGGCTTTGCACACGAACATAGACGGCACGGGCACTGTCGTACATTCTTCCTCAGAACCATCTCAACGAACGTTACATACACATCCGGGAAAGCAAAGCAAAGCAACGCAACGCACCGCACAATTCAGCCGTCAAAGGTAACGTTCACCACGGCAAGACACTTGCCGCCGCGCCGTTACACGCATTTCAGTGCGGCTACAATACACCTCCGACACGGGAACGTTCCGTTGCTCTACACTGCGTTTCTCCGTTTTGTTTCGTTCTTGTTTTTTTCCGTTTTTTCTCTCTTTTTTTTTTTCCCTCCGTCCTTTCCTCCACCATTCTCTCCTCACGTTCTGCCCAGACATTCGACCGATCAGAGGTTCGTCCACCTTTCGCTAACCGTCCTCAGCGCGACGGTGTACCAACGGTATGACGGTGCGACGGGTGTTCCAGACGTCCGTTGCGTGATGCCGGTGTACCGCGCCGATCGACAGTGTCCCAGAGGCGACGGATCGGACCACACCACCGACACACACAAACACGTGTACGCACATTCGCCAAAGCGACCGTCGTCTTCTAGCGTCGCGCTTACTCTACTGTACTGCACTGGACCACGCGTGCATGCATCTTCAATGACGACGTCGGTGTGCGTGCGTCGTACGCACACAAGCAGACACAGTCAGTCAGACACGACTATCGAAATCAGAGTCGGAGGAAAGGTACATCATCGTGCGTGTCGCCCGTACAATGCAATACACATTGGTGTCTCAATGCGCGTTCATTTAAACGTCACTCACACGCCTCCACGCTGCATTTACAGACACACATTTCACCCTCGCCATACATGGCGTGCAAACCGACCCGCAAACGGCCGTCGTTACACAACAATCGCGTTTCGTTTCCATCCGTCACGTAACTAACCGGCACCTCCATCCAAAGGGCACATCACCGATCGCACTTCCCCCCCTCGCAGACAGGCAACACCAACTCGTTGTGCGCACGTGCCTCCATTCCACGTCACACCGTGGCCGTACCCCGCAACACGCGACGCGCCCCCCCCCCAACAATCAAATTCATCGCATCGGCCACCCCACCCCGTCGCGTCGCAACCAAAGCGGTAGCTATTGCCGCCGTCCACCCACTCACACACACAACAAAACAAAACAAACATAAACAACAACAATTCCGCCCTTCCCGCAAAGGCCATTTGGTGGCCCTGAAAAGGGCCGTTTTGCCGCTCTCGCAACGGAGGAGCCTTCTCTCCTTCCATTCCAGAGCCACCTCCTTACTTGGAGCTCGTGTACTTGGTCACCGCCTTCGTGCCCTCGCTCACGGCGTGCTTGGCCAGCTCGCCAGGCAGCAACAGCCGCACAGCGGTCTGGATCTCGCGGGACGTGATGGTCGAGCGCTTGTTGTAGTGCGCCAGGCGAGACGCCTCGGCCGCGATGCGCTCGAAAATGTCGTTCACGAAGCTGTTCATGATGCTCATCGCCTTCGACGAGATGCCCGTGTCAGGGTGCACCTGCTTCAGCACCTTGTAGATGTAGATGGCATAGCTCTCCTTCCTCTTGCGCTTCTTCTTCTTGTCGCCCTTCGAAATGTTCTTCTGCGCCTTGCCAGCCTTCTTGGCGGCCTTCCCGCTAGTCTTGGGCGGCATCGCAGACAAACAGGAACGTACGGCAGCAACACCAGCAGCAAGCGCTCCGCTCTAGTCAGCGTCTCCCCACACAGTGGCACCCAGCGCGCCCCGCCGCCGCACCTTTACCAGCTCGCCCCGTTGCGGCCGCCGACCAATGGGCCGCGAGCGCAACCGGCCGCCGCACCCGAGAGCATAAAGGACCCCCACCCCTGGCGGCGCCGCCACTCCGCTGCTCGACTCGCTGCGGCTCGCACCGTCGTTCGTCTCGTCTCGTTTTTTACACCACAGCGCATCGCCATGTCCGGACGCGGAAAGGGAGGCAAGGTCAAGGGCAAGTCAAAGTCCCGCTCAAGCAGGGCCGGGCTCCAGTTCCCGGTCGGCAGAATCCACCGCCTCCTGCGCAAGGGAAACTACGCCGAGCGCGTCGGCGCCGGGGCGCCCGTCTACCTCGCCGCCGTCATGGAGTACCTCGCGGCTGAGGTGCTCGAGCTGGCCGGAAACGCGGCCCGCGACAACAAGAAGACGCGCATCATCCCGCGCCACCTGCAGCTTGCCATCCGCAACGACGAGGAGCTCAACAAGCTCCTGTCGGGCGTCACCATCGCACAGGGTGGTGTCCTGCCCAACATCCAGGCCGTCCTGCTGCCAAAGAAGACCGAGAAGAAGGCCTAAACAGAGAGGCCAGGCAATCGGCACGCGGACCCGCCGCCCAGCAGCGCTGCGTGCTCCCCTGCACGCAACGCGCTTTGCCGGCCCGGCTCGGCTCACAACAATCGGCCCTTTTCAGGGCCACCACACAAACCTACGTCCAAAGCAAAATTTCAGTCGTCCTCGCCGCGCTTTGCTTTACTTCACTTCCACAGCCGCCGCCGGCAACAAGACCATACCAACTGCTACGATTGCAGGGGGAGATATTCTGCGAGGTACCTCGGTGTCACGCCTGACATCCAAGTGTCACATAGGGGGACTTGGCACAAACGCTCACGCCAGGATGCAGATCCTGTACCCCTGTTCCCTCGACCCCGCAACAGGGGTAGCGATACTGGAAATATGCGCGCCCTGTATGGGGCTATGCAGCCAGATCGACGATGCATCGCCTACAGAAGGGTCCAAAGCAGAGCGCTCTACGACGGGCCTTACACGTCCCCGCGGCAGACCTGCCTAGAACCACCCACAACACGATTCCGCGCCCTGGCAGAAGCGTTCTAACGCCACCGCGCGGAATTCACAAAATGACTATTACGTCTTGACCCTTGGGCAATATGAACACCACAGGGACAGATGTGCAAGACCCGAGTCGCTACTCCAGCAGTAGCACAAACAGAACACATAATCACTCTCAACAAACAGCAACGTCCGAAAAAGCACACTACCAAAGATAAGAACAACACACAGGAAAGAGGAGCAAATGTCCACAGGCGACAATAACCTCCACCAACTCCCCCTCTAACGGTAGAGGACTAAAAGAGAGAACAACAAGAAGAGCCGCCGCCATCTTGTCGTCCACAGCCCGTGTGGCCCAACACACACACACACACACACACACACATTTCTCTTGTTTTGTTTCGTTTGCCTCAAGCACCTCCACGCACGCACAGTCGCCTTCCAAACGACAACGACAGCAATAATCACCACTGTTAAACGAGCGTGTCGACACACCGCCCTCCACTCCCGCGCGCCACGTACAAACGAAACAGCTGATCCGGCCGCCTATGGGCACGCCTTGCCTCGGCAACTCCAACGCCGCCGCAAACACACAGCCGAAACCACGCAAATATTCACCGCCTCTCGCACAACAACAACAACAACAACAACAACAACAACAACACCACACAGCCCGGCGTCTCCATCGATCGATAAACAAAACAAACACACAACGCCCTCTCTCGCACGCACGCACACACACACACACACACACACACACACACACAAGACCCGCTTCCTTTCCTTTCTCCCAGTCACGTCACGTCAGTCAAACGCAAACGAAATGAAGAATGAAAGAAAGAAGGCAGGCAGGCAGGCAGGCAGGCAACAACACAGACTCTTTCGCACTTTTCAATTTCCGAACAGTGTGGTGGCCCTGAAAAGGGCCGTTTTCGTCTCTCCCACGGCCGCGGGAAGGCCAACGCGGCACAGCACACCGGCTGCGACGCGCCTAACCGCCGAAACCGTACAGGGTGCGCCCCTGCCTCTTCAGGGCGTACACCACGTCCATGGCCGTCACAGTCTTGCGCTTGGCGTGCTCAGTGTACGTCACCGCGTCGCGGATCACGTTCTCCAGGAACACCTTCAGCACTCCGCGGGTCTCCTCGTAGATCAGACCAGAGATGCGCTTCACGCCGCCCCTGCGAGCCAGGCGGCGGATCGCGGGCT
>NW_026047171.1:423101-425601 GCF_023864275.1 Schistocerca cancellata
CACTACGAAGAAGGCAAAGTCTGCGTCGGCTGCGAAGAAGCCGCGCGCCAAGCCTGCGCACCCGCGCACCTCTGAGATGGTGACGGCCGCCATCAAGAGTCTGAAGGAGCGCGGCGGATCGTCGCTGCAGGCGATCAAGAAGTACATTGCCGCGCACTACAAGCTGGACGCGGAGAAGCTGGCGCCGTTTATCAAGAAGTACCTCAAGTCGGCCGTGGTGGCGGGCGAGCTGGTGCAGACGAAGGGGAAGGGCGCGTCCGGCTCTTTCAAGCTTGCCGGCGCCGGCGGCGGGGCGGCTGAGGGCGGCAAGGCTCGTGCTGGCGGTGCCAAGAAGAAGCGCGCCGCTCCGGCCAGCAAGGAGAAGAAGGGCGCCCGTGCGGCCGGCGCAAAGAAGGCTGGTGGCGTGAAGGCGGCGACTGGTCGGAAGGCGGGCGCCGCCAAGAAGGCGTCTGCGGCGTCGGCCGCTCCCGCCGGTGCGAAGAAGGCGGCTGCTGCCAAGCCGGCCAAGGCCAAGTCGCCGTCGAAGGCGAAGAAGGCCGCCAAGGTTCCGACGAAGAAGCCGAAGGCGCCGCGCCCGAAGAAGGCGACGACGCCGTCTAAGGCGAAGGCTTCGCCCAAGAAGAAGAAGTAGAGAGGAATGGGAAAGGAAGGGTTGGCGGTTGACTCCGTCGTCCGCACCCCCCGTCCCCGTCGTCTAGTGGCGCGCAACAGACGCGCGGCCCAAAACGGCCCTTCTCAGGGCCATCAAAGCACGTCGGGAAGGTTTTGATTGTCGTGTTTGTGTTGCGGTGTGGTTGTGTCGTCTGGCGTTTCTGTATGCCCGTGTGTGGATACTGTTTGCGTGCCGTGGTGGTTGGATTGCGGGGGGTCGGTGGCGGGTGCGGGCGGCGGTAGCGGTTGATTGTCGCCGTTTTTGGTCGCGGCCGGCCGACGGTTGGGTTTTGTGTCATGTTGTTTGAATACTTTGGTTTGGCTGCCTGCCGTCTTCTCGGATGTGTCTTGTCTTGTGTGTGTGTGTTCTTGGATGGAACGGGGG
Organism: Schistocerca cancellata; assembly: GCF_023864275.1. NCBI lineage: Eukaryota > Metazoa > Arthropoda > Insecta > Orthoptera > Acrididae > Schistocerca > Schistocerca cancellata. The sequence continues at coordinate 424,138 of NW_026047171.1, forward strand.
CGGGGGACGTTGAGATGTGGGGAAAGGGTCGGTGGCGTTGGACGTGCCTGGCTTTTTGTTTGTTTCTCTTTTCGAAACGAAGCGGCGGCCGGCCGTGTGGTTGACGGCGTCGGCCGATGGGTATTGTGCGCCGCGCCGGGGAGGGACGATGTTGATTGTTGCGCGCGCCAGCAAGCTGGCAGAGGAGAGCGGCTGTGGCGGACGGACGGGAAGTGGAAGTGGTGTTTTGTCTTTGGTTCTGTGGTTGTGGGGCGAGAGGCGACCGACAAAGTTTGCTCGCGACGGAGTGATGTTAGTGGCCCTTAAAAGGGCCGTTTTGTTTGTTTGCGTGCGCGGGCGGTGCCCAGCGGCTGGCGCGGTGTTTAGGCGCGCTCGCCGCGGATGCGGCGCGCGAGCTGGATGTCCTTGGGCATGATGGTGACGCGCTTGGCGTGGATTGCGCACAGGTTGGTGTCTTCGAAGAGGCCGACGAGGTAGGCCTCGCTGGCCTCCTGCAGGGCCATGACCGCGGAGCTCTGGAAGCGCAGGTCGGTCTTGAAGTCCTGGGCGATCTCGCGCACTAGGCGCTGGAATGGCAGCTTGCGGATGAGCAGCTCTGTGCTCTTCTGGTAGCGCCTGATTTCTCGCAGGGCGACGGTGCCCGGCCTGTAGCGGTGGGGCTTCTTGACGCCGCCGGTGGCGGGCGCGCTCTTCCTCGCCGCCTTGGTGGCGAGCTGTTTGCGCGGCGCCTTTCCGCCGGTGGACTTGCGGGCCGTTTGCTTTGTGCGGGCCATAGCGGTAGCGGTTAGCGGAGCGGCGTGGAGGCGAGGTGCTGCGTCGGGTGCTGCCTTGACGAGACGGGCGCGCGCCAGCGGCCGTGGTGCGCTTATATGCCCTCGGTTGCGCGTGGTGGGGGGAGGGCGGGCCAGAGTCTATATAGGGGGGCTGGCGCGTGCGCCGGGCGCAGACCGTAGCCGACTCGCTAGCGCCGGGTGAGGAGCCAGCCGCTGCAGCAGACGTTTTGCTTGCCTTGAGCTTTTTTTGAGGATTTAGAAGAGATGACTGGCCGCGGCAAGGGAGGAAAGGGGCTCGGCAAGGGTGGCGCCAAGCGGCACCGCAAGGTGTTGCGCGACAACATCCAGGGCATCACGAAGCCCGCGATCCGCCGCCTGGCTCGCAGGGGCGGCGTGAAGCGCATCTCTGGTCTGATCTACGAGGAGACCCGCGGAGTGCTGAAGGTGTTCCTGGAGAACGTGATCCGCGACGCGGTGACGTACACTGAGCACGCCAAGCGCAAGACTGTGACGGCCATGGACGTGGTGTACGCCCTGAAGAGGCAGGGGCGCACCCTGTACGGTTTCGGCGGTTAGGCGCGTCGCAGCCGGTGTGCTGTGCCGCGTTGGCCTTCCCGCGGCCGTGGGAGAGACGAAAACGGCCCTTTTCAGGGCCACCACACTGTTCGGAAATTGAAAAGTGCGAAAGAGT
>NW_026047171.1:428101-460601 GCF_023864275.1 Schistocerca cancellata
TTGTTTATGTTTGTTTTGTTTTGTTGTGTGTGTGAGTGGGTGGACGGCGGCAATAGCTACCGCTTTGGTTGCGACGCGACGGGGTGGGGTGGCCGATGCGATGAATTTGATTGTTGGGGGGGGGGCGCGTCGCGTGTTGCGGGGTACGGCCACGGTGTGACGTGGAATGGAGGCACGTGCGCACAACGAGTTGGTGTTGCCTGTCTGCGAGGGGGGGAAGTGCGATCGGTGATGTGCCCTTTGGATGGAGGTGCCGGTTAGTTACGTGACGGATGGAAACGAAACGCGATTGTTGTGTAACGACGGCCGTTTGCGGGTCGGTTTGCACGCCATGTATGGCGAGGGTGAAATGTGTGTCTGTAAATGCAGCGTGGAGGCGTGTGAGTGACGTTTAAATGAACGCGCATTGAGACACCAATGTGTATTGCATTGTACGGGCGACACGCACGATGATGTACCTTTCCTCCGACTCTGATTTCGATAGTCGTGTCTGACTGACTGTGTCTGCTTGTGTGCGTACGACGCACGCACACCGACGTCGTCATTGAAGATGCATGCACGCGTGGTCCAGTGCAGTACAGTAGAGTAAGCGCGACGCTAGAAGACGACGGTCGCTTTGGCGAATGTGCGTACACGTGTTTGTGTGTGTCGGTGGTGTGGTCCGATCCGTCGCCTCTGGGACACTGTCGATCGGCGCGGTACACCGGCATCACGCAACGGACGTCTGGAACACCCGTCGCACCGTCATACCGTTGGTACACCGTCGCGCTGAGGACGGTTAGCGAAAGGTGGACGAACCTCTGATCGGTCGAATGTCTGGGCAGAACGTGAGGAGAGAATGGTGGAGGAAAGGACGGAGGGAAAAAAAAAAAGAGAGAAAAAACGGAAAAAAACAAGAACGAAACAAAACGGAGAAACGCAGTGTAGAGCAACGGAACGTTCCCGTGTCGGAGGTGTATTGTAGCCGCACTGAAATGCGTGTAACGGCGCGGCGGCAAGTGTCTTGCCGTGGTGAACGTTACCTTTGACGGCTGAATTGTGCGGTGCGTTGCGTTGCTTTGCTTTGCTTTCCCGGATGTGTATGTAACGTTCGTTGAGATGGTTCTGAGGAAGAATGTACGACAGTGCCCGTGCCGTCTATGTTCGTGTGCAAAGCCATTGTGTGTGTGTGTGTGTGTGTGTGTGTGTGTGTGTGTGTGTGTTGTTTTGAGAATTGCGTCCGGGAATGGCGGTGGGCGTGCCCTGCATGTGGCCCGGAAGGCTGTTCGTTTCGCGGTAGTGTGTGGACAGGGGATGGGCACGCGTAACGCTGCTGGCATGGCATTCGGGAGATGGGAGGGGGCAAACGAAGAAAACAAGACGCACGCGGAGGCTATAAAGACGGGAGGGGCGCGGTGTGGGTGGCTTGCGCTGCGCTCGGCTGGCGCGTGCGGCGTTGTTTTTGTGCAAAAGAAGAGAAAACGAATGGGTTGCCGGGAGGGGGCCGTTGTGGTGTAGCCGCAGACGCGGCTGTCAGTGAACGTGGTGAGACCGACGGATGCGGGAGGGGCGGGGGCGGCGGTGAGAGCGGGGAAAACACTAGAAGAAGGAGGAAAAAAACGCTGCTGCAACCAACATAAAATGAGGCCTTTTGTAACCCGCCAGCAACAAAACAACAACAACAAAAAAGAAAGGTCTATCAACATTGAATGTAAATGGAAATGGACCCAAGTGTAACCTCCCCGCACAAATAGTCGCAAGTAAGTAAGCGAGTGAGTGAATGATGATGAAAATGTGCCGGAATGTTGTTAACGTCCCTAGAAAATGAACGAACGAAGATTGATGAGAAACGCTCGGTAATATGATGAATGGAAATAATGAACCATGAACATCTCAACAGACATAATTGAAAACCCGATAAAGGTTGTAAGGGCAGCGCTGGCTGACCTTTCGGCCCTGTATTCTGAAACGTCCCCCTTTGAACAACAATGTATAGAAAACTGTGCTTAAACTGACACACAATATTTTGAGCGCAACGCAATCTGACTATCAAAGATCCCTGCAAAAGAATGGCCCTGAGTAACATTAAAGTACACCTTTCGGAAATCACTTACCTCACAAAAATCTTCATTAGTCGAACTACTGCAATACAGCGAGCACCACTGCTGCCAGCTAAATAAGAGATTCAAACTACGGAGGGCACTAACTACTGATAGGGATAGTTAGCAAAGTAAAGATGTTTAATAGAGAACAACAAACAATGCATTTACCCTTAATATCATCACCAGTCATAATATATGTAATTTGAAAAGTCCGCCATCTCTCTGCTCACATGCACCAGTGCTGGCGGCTCACCCCTAACTGCGCAACGCTACGCGCTGTTCACATCCAGCTATAGCAGTTCATGACAACAATGCAAACTAGCCACAGACTGCACACAGCACAGGCAGTGATTTTCACGCAGAGCGCTACGTGGCGTTACCAATATAAAAAATGTAAACAAACAGCCTATGTACAAATTAGAAGAAAAAGAGCAAAAGATCGTTACGTCAATAAAAAAAAAAAACAAAAAGACAAAAGAGAAAACAAACTGCATCTATATGTGCTCTTAACTGTAGATACCTGTACACAGCTTCGTGCAATGAATGCCGGCTCACATTTAATGTTGATTGTTGGAGGAAATGCGTAGGAAATATTCTTTAAATGGAAATGAATGGTTGTACGTTAAAAAAAGTTAGTTTGGAAACAAAGTATTATTGGGGCATTTTGTTGTGAAGAAAATAGTTACAATTGACATACATTATTAGATTTGCGCAATGCAGCTTCATTACCTTACCTTTAATAACAATATGCATCGTCCCGAAGGGAGACCAGAGTCGCGAGAAGAGCACGCCGCCGCCCGCTCAGTACAATCGTCCACTCGCCAATACTGTCGACTGACTACTACCTCTCCCGACCCGCCACATATAGATGACAACTGTTCCTGCCGACGCGCTACGTGCTACTAGTGTCGTGTGGCGCAGACTAGCGACGATAAGAAACTCTCTGGTCAGAGATTGTGTCGTGCCTCGCCATCGCTGGTAATGAGTACATACGTGTTTCAGCGCGCGTACCGGAACACGCAGTGCGGAGCCCAGAGACTGTGTTGTCGAGGCCGTCGACGCAGTGCATGTCGGTCGGTCGGTCGAGTGCGTGCGGGAGGGCAGAGAGGCAGCGTCGGCACGGAGATGCACGCACGGGGGCTGCGGCGTGGCGCGTTTGCGGTAGGCGCCTTTGGTGGCAACGGCCGGGACAAGCAGCGGTGTGTGGTGTGGTGCGGGCCGGACAGGGGCGGAGGAGGAGGCGGCGCGACGATGGCATTGGGGCGGAAACGGGGACGGCGACGGCGGATGTTGAGAGGCGTCACGCGCGGACCGACACAGACGCACAGATAGATAGGGAGGAAGAAGAAGGGGCGGCTGGTGAGTGCAATTTAGGCGGTAGACACAAGAGGTCGGCACGGCATTTGCGTGATGTGGCGTTGTGACGGGGTGTGCTCGCTTGCCTCGTTTTGTTGATGCGCGCAGGACGATGTGCAGAGCAGCGGCGGGCGGCTCGGTTCGGTTTGGCCCGGCGGGCCGCGCTGTTGTCGCGGACGTGAGCGCCCCCTGGCGGGTGGCCGGAGGCGGCGCGGCGTGTTGGACGTGTGGCTGGCGGCAGTGCACAATTGCGAGTGGCTGGCGGTGTGGCGGTTGGCGCGTCGGCCGGCCGAGAGAGAGGAGAGGTATGTGTTTGCGGGCGCCTTTGCTGCGCGGCGTCGTGCAGGGAGGGCGGGCGCTTGTCGACTGTGTGACTGTGTGGCGAATTGGCGGCGTTGTGCTCCGGCCGAAGGCGTCGGGAAAGGAGAGTTGGTCGTGATGTCATGTCGCGCCGTGTCATGTTTGCGAAACGGCTGCCGAGAGGTGTGGTGGTAGCGAGCCGGTCGGTGTCAGTGCGATGGGAATGTGCGTTTGGCGGTTTTCGGTGTGCTTTTTTTTGCGGCGTGAGAGTGGGGCGGGCGGGCGGGCTTGCTGTTGTTGGTTCCTTGTGTCTTGTGTGTAGCTTGATGGCAACGTGGAAGGACGCCGGTTTCGAGCCGTGCGTGTGGTTGTCGACGTTGACTGGTTGGGGTGTGCCGTTGCACGTGCATGTTTGGGTCGTTGGAGTGGTTTTGGCTGGCTGGCTGTGTGTACGGGAAGGGGGAGGCGGCGGTGGATAGTGCAGTAGTTGTGTCGTTGCCACGGGCGTCGGGTGCGGCTGTGCGTAGTGGCGGAAAGGTGTCGGTTGCGGCAAGCGAGGCCGTCGTTGGCGGTGTCGCGTGCCTTCGTGAATCGAGTGGGGCGGGGAAAGGAGCAGCGTGCCGCTGCGTCGTGGCCGTTAGCCAGAGGCTGTGCTTTGATAGTTTTGTGGACGGTTCGTGCGAGGCGATTTGTTGCCTGCCCTATGTTTGTTTGTTTGTTTGTTGTTTTTGGAGACGACGACTGGTTGGTGGCGTGCGCGCGAGCGAAGTGGCGGTGTGCGTTTCCCGTGTCGACTGCCGACTGCCGGCTGGCGACAGGTGCGCCGTCGGTGGGGTGGGTGGCCGGCACAAGTAGAGGCGGCGGCGTCGTTGCGGTGTGTTTGTGTTGTCGGCTGTGTCGGCGACAGCTGTTTGTGCGGTGCGTGTGAATGGTGGTGCAAACGTGTGTGCTGGCGTTGAGGCTGCGACCGCGGCGTGTTTGTTGGTTGATGTTGAACAGCGGCTGTGTGCGGTGGTGGTGTTGCCGCACGTGCATCCGGCCCGGCGCGGAAAGCGCAGTTGCGGCGGCCCTTCGGTGCCAGCCACGTCGCGTGAGCGGCGGGTTGCTCTGGTCGACACGTGGTGCTCTGGTTTGTAGTTTGGTGCCCTTTGGCCGGTGGGTGGTCCGTGTGTCTCGGTATCTGGTCGTGGTCGTGCTGCCCGTTTGTCGGCGTTGTCTGTGGCTTCGCTTTTGTTTTTGCGGCGTGCCGACGACCCGACGCGACCTTTACACCCAAAGTGTGGCGCCCGTAGGTGAACCAACGTAATCCGACCTCGGCGCTTAAGCTCTAAGCCTAAGCTGAGCGAACCGAACCTGTAGCGTTGCGTAGCGTGAGGTGAGGTGAGGTGCGGTGCGGTGCGGTGCGGTGAGGTCAGCCTCAGCGCCAAGTAAGCCAAGCTGTCCGGCCGTGAGGTGGGTGGGTGGTTGGGTGGGTAGGTAGGTAGGTAGGTAGGTAGGTGCGGCTGCTGCGGCCACCTGACGCCCGACGTGTGTTTGAATGCTTAACCTAAGTTTGAGGCTTAACCTAAACCAAGTGGCCTTAACCTAACCTAACCTAACCTAACCTAACCTCGGACGCCCGACGTGTGTTTGAATGCTTAACCTAAGTTTGACGCTTAACCTAACACCGACCCTTAACCTAACCCAAGTGCCCCTAACCTAACCTTAATGTAATGTAACGTAACCTAACCTAACCTCTGACGGCTGACGTGTGTTTTGAATGCTTAACCTAACCCAAGTGCCCTTAACGTAACGCACGTCCACCGAACCTAACCGAGACGTGTGAACCTAATGTCTAACTCGTAACGCGTGATGTTGGCTGTCGTGTGTGCTGACGGCAGATTGGGTTGGTCTGTAGTTGCGGATTTCGGTTTGCCTCGGGCGAGGGGTTGGCTCGTAAGCGGCGAGGGGCGCTCCGGCGGAGCATGTTGCTTTGCAGGCGGCGCCCGTTTTTGCGGCGGGCACAATTGAAATTGTTGGGAAACGAACGAAAGGGCTGTGAATGTTGGCGGGCGAGAGGAGGAGGACGTGGCCCGACGGCTGCGGGCCGATCGGGAAACGGTGGGAGGGCGATGGGGCGGCGGAGGTGCGTTTGCACGGCCGTCATCGCCGCACGCCTCCGCTTGTGTGGCTGTGGCGCCGGCCGCGCAGGCCGGGCTGCCGCGGCGACGGTGTGGGGCTTTTGCCGAAGGTTTGGCCATTGTGGCCGGTCGCCGGCTGGGGCTGTGGGGGCGGCATTTGGGCGTGGGCGGCGATTCTCGGCGGGCCGACCCAGGCTGTAGCGCGCGGTGGCTGCAGTTTGGCCGTGGTTTGCGGCGCTGCCGTGGCGACTGGTTGGCGACTGTGGTGTGGCTGTGTGTAGCCCCATCCTCGGTGGTTTGAAAGGCGCGGGTGGTTGTGGCGCAGGTGTGGGGCTGCTCCGCACAGGCTGTCGGACGTTGGGCGGTAGCAAGCGCGGGAGGCGCGGCGCGGCGGCGCGCAGAGTGGCGGCCGCTCTCTCGGCCGTCCGCGCCCGCCCGCGACACTGGCTGGGCCTGTGGCGCGAGGCGGCTATTCCTCTGCTGTGCGCTCCGCTCGCTGCGTGTCTCCTCTCGCTCTCGCTGCTCGCTGTGTTGTGTGTTAACGCGCGTCGTCGAAATGGCAGATCAGGCGGCTACGAACGAGACTGCTGCGGCACCCGCCGCCACCGGCACTACGAAGAAGGCAAAGTCTGCGTCGGCTGCGAAGAAGCCGCGCGCCAAGCCTGCGCACCCGCGCACCTCTGAGATGGTGACGGCCGCCATCAAGAGTCTGAAGGAGCGCGGCGGATCGTCGCTGCAGGCGATCAAGAAGTACATTGCCGCGCACTACAAGCTGGACGCGGAGAAGCTGGCGCCGTTTATCAAGAAGTACCTCAAGTCGGCCGTGGTGGCGGGCGAGCTGGTGCAGACGAAGGGGAAGGGCGCGTCCGGCTCTTTCAAGCTTGCCGGCGCCGGCGGCGGGGCGGCTGAGGGCGGCAAGGCTCGTGCTGGCGGTGCCAAGAAGAAGCGCGCCGCTCCGGCCAGCAAGGAGAAGAAGGGCGCCCGTGCGGCCGGCGCAAAGAAGGCTGGTGGCGTGAAGGCGGCGACTGGTCGGAAGGCGGGCGCCGCCAAGAAGGCGTCTGCGGCGTCGGCCGCTCCCGCCGGTGCGAAGAAGGCGGCTGCTGCCAAGCCGGCCAAGGCCAAGTCGCCGTCGAAGGCGAAGAAGGCCGCCAAGGTTCCGACGAAGAAGCCGAAGGCGCCGCGCCCGAAGAAGGCGACGACGCCGTCTAAGGCGAAGGCTTCGCCCAAGAAGAAGAAGTAGAGAGGAATGGGAAAGGAAGGGTTGGCGGTTGACTCCGTCGTCCGCACCCCCCGTCCCCGTCGTCTAGTGGCGCGCAACAGACGCGCGGCCCAAAACGGCCCTTCTCAGGGCCATCAAAGCACGTCGGGAAGGTTTTGATTGTCGTGTTTGTGTTGCGGTGTGGTTGTGTCGTCTGGCGTTTCTGTATGCCCGTGTGTGGATACTGTTTGCGTGCCGTGGTGGTTGGATTGCGGGGGGTCGGTGGCGGGTGCGGGCGGCGGTAGCGGTTGATTGTCGCCGTTTTTGGTCGCGGCCGGCCGACGGTTGGTTTTGTGTCATGTTGTTTGAATACTTTGGTTTGGCTGCCTGCCGTCTTCTCGGATGTGTCTTGTCTTGTGTGTGTGTGTTCTTGGATGGAACGGGGGCGGGGGACGTTGAGATGTGGGGAAAGGGTCGGTGGCGTTGGACGTGCCTGGCTTTTTGTTTGTTTCTCTTTTCGAAACGAAGCGGCGGCCGGCCGTGTGGTTGACGGCGTCGGCCGATGGGTATTGTGCGCCGCGCCGGGGAGGGACGATGTTGATTGTTGCGCGCGCCAGCAAGCTGGCAGAGGAGAGCGGCTGTGGCGGACGGACGGGAAGTGGAAGTGGTGTTTTGTCTTTGGTTCTGTGGTTGTGGGGCGAGAGGCGACCGACAAAGTTTGCTCGCGACGGAGTGATGTTAGTGGCCCTTAAAAGGGCCGTTTTGTTTGTTTGCGTGCGCGGGCGGTGCCCAGCGGCTGGCGCGGTGTTTAGGCGCGCTCGCCGCGGATGCGGCGCGCGAGCTGGATGTCCTTGGGCATGATGGTGACGCGCTTGGCGTGGATTGCGCACAGGTTGGTGTCTTCGAAGAGGCCGACGAGGTAGGCCTCGCTGGCCTCCTGCAGGGCCATGACCGCGGAGCTCTGGAAGCGCAGGTCGGTCTTGAAGTCCTGGGCGATCTCGCGCACTAGGCGCTGGAATGGCAGCTTGCGGATGAGCAGCTCTGTGCTCTTCTGGTAGCGCCTGATTTCTCGCAGGGCGACGGTGCCCGGCCTGTAGCGGTGGGGCTTCTTGACGCCGCCGGTGGCGGGCGCGCTCTTCCTCGCCGCCTTGGTGGCGAGCTGTTTGCGCGGCGCCTTTCCGCCGGTGGACTTGCGGGCCGTTTGCTTTGTGCGGGCCATAGCGGTAGCGGTTAGCGGAGCGGCGTGGAGGCGAGGTGCTGCGTCGGGTGCTGCCTTGACGAGACGGGCGCGCGCCAGCAAAAAAATAATAATAAAGGATGGGGCCCCTCCACGCCCGCACCAACGTGGTGACCAAACCAAAAGTTCTACTGTCACCTCCGTAAGCATGTTAGTATTTGAATCAGGCGTCACAGGATGCAGGCTGTGATGTTATCCATGCGTCTGGGTAAGACTACTCATTAACATGGTCCATCGGAGATAGATAGTGGTCGAAAACGATCGAAGGGTAGCGGTTGTAAGAGCAGAGGAAAAAAAGTGCCAAGGCCAGCGCCAAGGGAAAAAAACCTCTGCGACAGTAGGACGGGTAGTAAGGGCAGTAGCGGTTTGCTAGCTGCGACAGAGCATGCAAGGTGAGGAGTGGTTAGCGTGAGGTACCGTGCAACGTTACCTATGTACTGCGTGTCGTTAGCTGGGTCAGTCCGGTTGCTGCGGCTGGGCTCGCTTGTAGTCTCCTGGGCCGGCCGCAGTGGCTTCCTCCCTGTAACATAGAAGTTCGGCGCGGCAACGCATGCGCTGCTGTTAGGCCCTCTGCTGCGCCTTGTCGTCAGTGACTTGGTGCAGCTTCATCAGGCTAGTGCAGAGCGGCGGCGATCGGCTACTGTACAGCGTCCTCTACTGCACGGCGCAGCCCTTCTGCAATGCAGCAGTGACCTGCTCCGCTTGCCCAGTGATCCGCGCCGCTTCAGCGTCGGAGAGATGCACGCCGTTCGCTCGCGCTTCCGCGATGACGGCTGCCTTTCTCTCTTCTCGGTCCCTTTGAAGGGCCGCTCCCGCAGCGGTCGGCGTCGCCACCGGTTCCGCTGGGGCGGCGGTTGTCTTCTTTGCGCCTCTCACCTGCGGTGCTGCTGGGACAACCGCTGGGATAGGCGCGCGAACGTCCTTCTGCGAGGTCGCAGGAGTGTTCGCAGGTACGACTGCGCTGAGGCCTTGGGCGAGGACTGCACGCAGTTGCCTCAAGGCCTCATCCTTCTCTGCAGCCACGGCGGCTGCGAAGGCAGCCCTCTCCGCCGCCATGACGGCTTTGAGGGCTGCTGTGGCCTCTTTCACGGCGGCGCCGAGTTCGAGGTCACACTTCTTCACGGGAGGGCGAGCTGCGTCCTGGCTGCCCGTTTCCGAGCGGTCGTCCCTGCCCCTGGCAGGTGGATCTGCTACTGCGCCGTCCCTCAGCTGCGCCGGGCTGGTCTGCGCCCTACGCCGTTTCCGACGTCGTCTTCTCTTCTGCTGCTGCGTCGGTGCGGCCGCGGCCGCTGCGCCACCCCCAGTTTGGGTGCGGCTTGAGAAAGCCGCACAACCGCGCCAGCTGGCGACGTGCGGACCGCCACACCGGACACAAGTCGGCAGAGCGTTGCTGCCGCGGTCGCAGGCGCGGCTGTCGTGCTCGCCTGAGCACTTGACGCACCGCGCCGCGTTGCGGCAATACTTCGCTACATGGCCCTCGCCCTGGCACCTGAAGCACTGGGGCAGAGGGTCCATGGCGGTCGGGAGAGCCTCTGTCGTCACCGGGAAGCCCAGCAACTTCCGCAAGTCGAAGATGTCGCTCCCGCCGTCGACCGTTTGCACGGTCACGGCATAGAGCGGCGCCCTCTTCCTGTTGGTCCGGTTGTGCAACCTTGCGGTTGCGCATCCAAACCCGGCTCGCAGCAGCCCTTCCCGGACCGCTGCCTCGTCACAGCACCAAGGCATCCCCCTGAGGAGTGCCTTGGTCGTCTTCATCCTTCCGACGGAAGGTGCCTTATCACGCGCCGGCGGTGCGTCGACGACGTGGTCGGCCACTGCGACCTTGATCGCCCTGTGGTCGGCCACGTTTGCAGCTCGAACGCAGATCAGCGAGTCTGTATCGACAGACTCGTAGACCACCTCGTTCCGAGCGCAATTCGTGATGGTGTCGAACAGCGCTGTCCACGCGCCTTTGCACTTGACGTACAAAGGGGGAGCAGGCCGCGACTCGTCTTCACGGGAGTTCCTCGCATGGTCGGCAGACTCGGTGAGTTGCACAACCGAAGGACCCTTCGTAGCGGCAGGTTTCCTCTGCGCACCCTTCTTTCCCATGCTGCGAGGCGCGGAACACGACAATTTGCACGCGTTGTAATAACAACGCACGACAATCTGCTCTCCGCGGCGCCCACAGCACAGAAAACCTCTTCACGAGCTCTCAACGGCCGAGTAGGCTAAGCGCGCAACGGCAGCGATGCGCTCGCCTCGCCAGCTCAGGCCGCTCTGCCCGCCCCGGGCGCGCGCCAGCGGCCGTGGTGCGCTTATATGCCCTCGGTTGCGCGTGGTGGGGGGAGGGCGGGCCAGAGTCTATATAGGGGGGCTGGTGCGTGCGCCGGGCGCGGCACTCGCAGTCGAGCAGCCGACCCGAGCGGAACGCTGCTCTCTGCACCTGGCGTAGCTGCCCGGGATAGCTCCTTGGAGTGGTCTCTTAATAAGCTGCAACTGGCGTAGCTGCCAGTGACGCTCTTCTGAGCGGCACGAACTCGCGCAAGCTGCTTAACGCTTTCGGGCGCTAAGTGGCAAGAGCTTCGGCTCTACTTCCTGCAACTTCGGTTGCAAATCTCCCCAGCGGGACTCTCCCGTTCTTTGGTAGGGTAATCTCAGTGTCAGGGGCCCGTTCACGTCGGATAACCCCGCGCACTGTAGGCCGCTCTCTTCAACCCGCGCTCTCTTGCGCCGCGCATTGCACTCCGCGCAGATAGGTCGTAGGGACCCCCCTCTTCTGTAGGAACAAGGTACACAGCGCTTTCGCTAAAAAGCAAATATTGTCGCTCCTTAAAAAGAGCAAAATTGTCGTGTTCCATCCTTCCCTATCCGAATAAATAAATACTCCTAAAACAGCAAAGATGTCCGATCTTTCCTGTGCTTCCCCACCACTCACCCGCAGCAAAGCTGCAGCACAAGAGGCGGTAATGCCGGCTACTCCCGCCATCATTTCCGTCCCACTGTCCACCTTCCAGGAGCAGGTTGCCCTGAAGGACCAGCAGATCGCGGAACAGCTAGAGCTGATCGCAGAGCTGATGGGCAGCGAAAACACACGAACAGAAACACCCACACCACACACACAGGCACCTGCTGAACAACAGGACATGCCCCCTATTTCACCTCTGGCGGCCCAGGCACCGACGGAACCGGATCCAGAGCCGACAGAGGAAACAACAAACACAGATCAAGACGGGCCATGGCAGCAGGTCGGCCCAAGGCGCAAACAGCAGCCAACTACACAAACAAGTGAGCCCACAAACTCACGAGGCAACGGCCGAGCGCTGCTGCCAACACCATCCACGCCGCGAACAAACAATAACAACACAGGGACCAACACAAACAACCCTGCGACTGCAACCACCGCAAACATACACGCAGCTACGCAGAACACAAACAACACCGCGACCGGCTTCCCACCGGTCATCATTCATAACTATGGAGACCTAAGTCTCCTAAACAAAGAATTTAGCAATAAGCACCGCCCCACAACATACTACTCCAAACTCACCGGGGAACACGCCGCACTGTACGTGGCGAACAAGGCAGACTACACGAATCTACTAGACTTTCTCAAAGAAAGGAAGGTAGAACACTTCACGTACAGGACAGTCTTAGAAAAAACACAGCAGTACGTGATCAAGGGGATAGACTCTCGAACCCCGACCGACACGGTACACAACGAACTCTCTGCTCTCGGGTGGGAGTGCATTCGGGTAAACCGGATGTCGGAGTTCGGCACAGCGAGACCGTCGCACAACTACATGGCGGAGCTGGCCGACACGGCCAAATCCCGCGACCTGTTGAAGTTAAAATTATTTCTTCACATGGTCGTTAATGTAGAGGTGTACAACACGCCGCGCACCCCCCAACAATGCCACAACTGCCAGCGCTACGCACACGCGGGTATCAGATGCGGTCTCGCACCCCGCTGCCGCATTTGCGCTGGCGGTCACACAACCCAACGCTGCAAACTCCCCAATACAGCACCTCGCAAGTGCGCCAACTGTGGTGCTGCCCATCCGGCAAACTACAGAGGGTGCATTGCATACAAAGCAGCTCTGAGGCGCAAAATCGCTAAACATGCGAAACCAACCGCCATCACAGTTCCAAAACCGCCCCCGCGCCCAGTAAGAAGTGGAATATCCTTCGCTGGAGCGGTCGCTGGCAGCCCCAGCAGCGCGGGACGGTCAGAGGAGCCCCAGAGCTCAGTACACGCTCAGCAAACACCCCCAGCAACAGACACACAACAGACAAACACAACAAATGACACCACACCCGCACCGGGCACACCACACGAAACTAGCAACAACACCACCCTACCCCCTGAGATCGCGAACTGCAGCCCACCACAGGCTACAGAAAACACACCCACACAGGGACAACCACAACGCCAGAGGAGGAGGAGAAGGAGAAACTACCGCAGCACGAAGAACACGACCGCACCACAACAAGTACACAGTCAACAGAACACCAACACCCACGAACACATCCCGGACACCAACTCAACAACCCACATAACACACCCACTCACCACAGAAAGCACACAGGCGCCCACAACTGCCACACGAACAAACGACTCGCAGGCCAGCCCCCACCAAACGCCGACACTGGAACAAGCGGCCGCTAACACGACCAACAACTCCCAGGCCGACATGACCAACATCACAACAACATTCCAGAGAATAATGGAAACATTATTCCCCGGACGCACGACCACCGAAATAGTCACGAAGATTATGGGGTGTGTCTCACAACTCTTCATGCAGTTCATGTCGAGTACGCTCAACTGGACTAGCTTCCAAGCCACTATCGCACCACTCTTTACACTAATACATGGATAATACACCACACCAGCCCCGAAACGCAGACTTAAACACAATCACACAGATCCTGTTTTGGAATGCCAACGGGATCGCAAACAAAAAAGCCGAGATGGCCGCGTTCATGGAGCGAAAGGGTATCCGAATCGCTCTTGTGAACGAAACACTGCTTACGCCTCGCAAACAACTAAACCTCCCAGGTTATTGCGTCTATCGTACCGACCGAGCGGATGGCAGGAGGGGAGGCGGCACGGCAATCATTATACACAGAGACATAGACCACACGAACATCGAGCTCCCAGCACTTGAAAGACTAGAGGCTACGGCCGTCAGGGTCAAGTTTAACGGAGCCAACACCACACTGGTATCGCTATACAATCCACCTAATCACATAGTAACACGCGATATCAGCACAGTACTCAACATAGCACCGCGGGTAATAGCCGCTGGAGACCTCAACGCAAAACACCCTGATTGGAACTCAAGAATACGAACCTCCAACGGCAAGAAACTGTACGAACACGCACTAGGCCGAAACTACATTATACTTGGGCCGGACGTTCCCACGTTCGTGCCTACACAGGCCCGACATAGGCCAGACGTGTTAGACATAGCCCTCATAAAGGGCATCACATGCACACTCAACCTAACGGTTGAAAACGATCTGGACTCAGACCACATGCCTGTAATACTGCACATGGAAGAGACACTGCAGGACATCGAACCACGCAGGATGCTTAACTACAAGCGTGCGAACTGGACACTGTTCAAGGAAACGCTTGATAGTCGCATTCCTGACACCCACGAAATTAACAACACACAGCAAATCGATGAGGCTGTGGAGGCTCTCACAACTGCCGTCCAAGACGCAATGACTGACGCCATTCCATTTACAACACAAAGACAACACTCGACGGCCCTGCCCCAGGAAATCCTGGGCCTTATCTCAATGAGGAACCGCCTCAGGAGATACTGGCAGCGTACCAGGCGCCCGTTCTATAAACTGCACGTCAACAGACTCCAGGGCATAATACGGAATAAAATCCAAACATTCAGAAACGAACAATGGGGACAGAAACTCTCTCGGCTGGATACCACACGTCCTGGCGTGTGGCAGCTGGCCAGACACTTCACCAGGGAGAAACATTACATCCCCACGTTACAAGGACCAGACGGCCCAGCCTACTCCTCGATGGAGAAGGCAGAGCTTATGGCCACAACACTTGCAGCGTCCTTCATGCCGAATCTGGTTCCTTCAGACCCAGCATTCACACTTGAAACGGACCAGGAGGTTACACGACTTGTAGCCCAGCCCTCGCGCGACGAAATCAGACGTGCTAGCACAAATGAAGTCACATGGGCTATCAAGCACACCAACGCTAGGAAAGCCCCTGGGCCTGATGGCATTCAAAACCGTGTCCTCCAGGAGTTCACGGATAAAGCCGTAGAATACCTCACACACCTAACGAATGCCATCCTGACACACCAACACTTCCCTGACTTTTGGAAGGCGGCCAAGGTCCTGATGTTCAGGAAGCCAGGGAAAGACCACTCCCTCCCACAAAATTACCGACCCATCAGTCTGCTGTGCTCGCTCAGCAAGATTGTTGAGAAGGTAATATTAAAACGTATCACTAGGCATTGCATCGCCAACGACACCCTAAGACCGGAGCAATTCGGTTTTAGGAATCACCACTCGACAACACAACAACTCCTCCGCGTAGTCGAACATATAACACACGGCTACAACATGAACAAAGCCACAGGGGCCGTGTTCCTAGACATCGAAAAGGCTTTCGATCGTCTCTGGCACAACGGACTCATACGCAAACTAAGCGAAGCTGGTTTCCCGGACGGACTCGTACGTCTCATACACTCATATCTCACGAACAGAAGTTTCAACACTAACGTGCAGGATAAACAATCAACACAACATGGTATCCAAGCTGGAGTACCCCAAGGAAGCATCCTGGGGCCCATCTTGTTTAACCTGTACATTAATGACTACCCAGCGACACGAAACACGACGTTAGCCGTCTACGCGGATGACACCGCCATCCTCGCGCAAGACTGGAAACCGTCGAACATCAACTCACGAATACAGACAGCACTCAGAACAGCTGAGCCTTGGCTGGAGCGATGGCGTATTAAAGTAAACGTCGACAAGTGCGAAGCAGTTCTGTTCACACGCAGACCGAAACTACTGCGCAAACACCAACACTGTAGACCGATAACACTACATACACGCCCAATACGTTTCCGAGAGAAAGTCAGATACCTTGGTGTCTGGCTGGACCGGAAACTTACATGGGGGGACCACATCGAATACGTTGCCAACCGAGCGCACGCGAGGCTCAAACAGCTCTACCCAATGCTCAACAGGGAAAGCACACTGAATAGGAGGGTGTCGAGGTCCTTATACACGACACTGATTAGACCTCTGATGACGTACGCAGCTCCCGTCTGGGGATATGCAGCTCCCACACGACTGCGCCGCCTGCAGATCATACAGAACAAAGTGCTACGAATCATTAGCAATGCTCCACGCTACACACGCACCGTGGATCTTCACCATGAATACCGCCTTGATACCATCAAGGAAGTATTCAAGAAACACGCCACACGACTATACAGGAACTCGAGACACTCGAACAATCCTTTCATCCTCACTCTGGGAAACTACGATCACAACCACAGGTGGAAACACAAGCGTCCAAAGACACTGCTAGCTAGGGCATAACCACCTATGGTAAACTAACATACGCAAACAGCGACAAACGTCGGTAAGCCCCTGCATATCAGCAATACTGACTGGCAACTACCAGCTGCTATTAGAGCCGACCTACAGGCCACAGCAGGGACACCGACGAGCTCGCCCACAGACGCACGAACAATCTCCCAACACTCCCTCACACTGTGCCTCCGGTATATGACCTATCGGACACAAGACCGATAACAAACATAACTGTTGCAGGTTGCAGGACGCTGAACGAGGACTCTGTACCAGCACCCAGCGCCAGCCGCCGAGCAGCACAAGCGCACAACGTCAAGGTATCGACATGCATGATACCCACTACTAACAAAGCCTATCCTTGCACAACCTATCGCAGGCAGCAAGATAACCGCTACTGCTCTTGCCGCCCGACCTAACTTTCGCAGAGGTTTTTTTCCCTTGGCTCTTGCCTTGGCACTTTTTTTCCTCTGCCCTTCAAACCGCTACCCTTCGTCAGATTTCGACCAATCTATCTCCAGATGAGCGCGTATTAATGGTTAATCCTAACCAGACGTACGCAAACATCGCAGTACCCACATCCTGCGACACCTCACTTTAGTGAATACTAACCCTTATGCAGAGATGGCAGTAGACCTTTTGTGTTGGCCATCATGCCGGTGTGGGCGTGGAGGGGCTCCACCTCTTGTAAAAAAAAAAAAAAAAGCGCCGGGCGCAGACCGTAGCCGACTCGCTAGCGCCGGGTGAGGAGCCAGCCGCTGCAGCAGACGTTTTGCTTGCCTTGAGCTTTTTTTGAGGATTTAGAAGAGATGACTGGCCGCGGCAAGGGAGGAAAGGGGCTCGGCAAGGGTGGCGCCAAGCGGCACCGCAAGGTGTTGCGCGACAACATCCAGGGCATCACGAAGCCCGCGATCCGCCGCCTGGCTCGCAGGGGCGGCGTGAAGCGCATCTCTGGTCTGATCTACGAGGAGACCCGCGGAGTGCTGAAGGTGTTCCTGGAGAACGTGATCCGCGACGCGGTGACGTACACTGAGCACGCCAAGCGCAAGACTGTGACGGCCATGGACGTGGTGTACGCCCTGAAGAGGCAGGGGCGCACCCTGTACGGTTTCGGCGGTTAGGCGCGTCGCAGCCGGTGTGCTGTGCCGCGTTGGCCTTCCCGCGGCCGTGGGAGAGACGAAAACGGCCCTTTTCAGGGCCACCACACTGTTCGGAAATTGAAAAGTGCGAAAGAGTCTGTGTTGTTGCCTGCCTGCCTGCCTGCCTGCCTTCTTTCTTTCATTCTTCATTTCGTTTGCGTTTGACTGACGTGACGTGACTGGGAGAAAGGAAAGGAAGCGGGTCTTGTGTGTGTGTGTGTGTGTGTGTGTGTGTGTGTGCGTGCGTGCGAGAGAGGGCGTTGTGTGTTTGTTTTGTTTATCGATCGATGGAGACGCCGGGCTGTGTGGTGTTGTTGTTGTTGTTGTTGTTGTTGTTGTTGTTGTGCGAGAGGCGGTGAATATTTGCGTGGTTTCGGCTGTGTGTTTGCGGCGGCGTTGGAGTTGCCGAGGCAAGGCGTGCCCATAGGCGGCCGGATCAGCTGTTTCGTTTGTACGTGGCGCGCGGGAGTGGAGGGCGGTGTGTCGACACGCTCGTTTAACAGTGGTGATTATTGCTGTCGTTGTCGTTTGGAAGGCGACTGTGCGTGCGTGGAGGTGCTTGAGGCAAACGAAACAAAACAAGAGAAATGTGTGTGTGTGTGTGTGTGTGTGTGTTGGGCCACACGGGCTGTGGACGACAAGATGGCGGCGGCTCTTCTTGTTGTTCTCTCTTTTAGTCCTCTACCGTTAGAGGGGGAGTTGGTGGAGGTTATTGTCGCCTGTGGACATTTGCTCCTCTTTCCTGTGTGTTGTTCTTATCTTTGGTAGTGTGCTTTTTCGGACGTTGCTGTTTGTTGAGAGTGATTATGTGTTCTGTTTGTGCTACTGCTGGAGTAGCGACTCGGGTCTTGCACATCTGTCCCTGTGGTGTTCATATTGCCCAAGGGTCAAGACGTAATAGTCATTTTGTGAATTCCGCGCGGTGGCGTTAGAACGCTTCTGCCAGGGCGCGGAATCGTGTTGTGGGTGGTTCTAGGCAGGTCTGCCGCGGGGACGTGTAAGGCCCGTCGTAGAGCGCTCTGCTTTGGACCCTTCTGTAGGCGATGCATCGTCGATCTGGCTGCATAGCCCCATACAGGGCGCGCATATTTCCAGTATCGCTACCCCTGTTGCGGGGTCGAGGGAACAGGGGTACAGGATCTGCATCCTGGCGTGAGCGTTTGTGCCAAGTCCCCCTATGTGACACTTGGATGTCAGGCGTGACACCGAGGTACCTCGCAGAATATCTCCCCCTGCAATCGTAGCAGTTGGTATGGTCTTGTTGCCGGCGGCGGCTGTGGAAGTGAAGTAAAGCAAAGCGCGGCGAGGACGACTGAAATTTTGCTTTGGACGTAGGTTTGTGTGGTGGCCCTGAAAAGGGCCGATTGTTGTGAGCCGAGCCGGGCCGGCAAAGCGCGTTGCGTGCAGGGGAGCACGCAGCGCTGCTGGGCGGCGGGTCCGCGTGCCGATTGCCTGGCCTCTCTGTTTAGGCCTTCTTCTCGGTCTTCTTTGGCAGCAGGACGGCCTGGATGTTGGGCAGGACACCACCCTGTGCGATGGTGACGCCCGACAGGAGCTTGTTGAGCTCCTCGTCGTTGCGGATGGCAAGCTGCAGGTGGCGCGGGATGATGCGCGTCTTCTTGTTGTCGCGGGCCGCGTTTCCGGCCAGCTCGAGCACCTCAGCCGCGAGGTACTCCATGACGGCGGCGAGGTAGACGGGCGCCCCGGCGCCGACGCGCTCGGCGTAGTTTCCCTTGCGCAGGAGGCGGTGGATTCTGCCGACCGGGAACTGGAGCCCGGCCCTGCTTGAGCGGGACTTTGACTTGCCCTTGACCTTGCCTCCCTTTCCGCGTCCGGACATGGCGATGCGCTGTGGTGTAAAAAACGAGACGAGACGAACGACGGTGCGAGCCGCAGCGAGTCGAGCAGCGGAGTGGCGGCGCCGCCTCCTCTGCTCTCTTTTGGTCCTCTACCCAATAGAGGGGGTGTTGGTGGAGGTTGTTGTCTCCTTCGGACATTTCCTCCTCTTTTCTTTTGCGTGGTTTTTGTAACTGCGCTTTTGTTGTTTGCTGTTTTGTTGAGAGGTTTTCTTTGGTTGTTCTTTTTGCGCTACTGCAGGAGTAGCGACTTGGGTCTTTTATATTTCTCCCTATGGGGTTCGTATTGCCCACGCCGCCAGGGGTGGGGGTCCTTTATGCTCTCGGGTGCGGCGGCCGGTTGCGCTCGCGGCCCATTGGTCGGCGGCCGCAACGGGGCGAGCTGGTAAAGGTGCGGCGGCGGGGCGCGCTGGGTGCCACTGTGTGGGGAGACGCTGACTAGAGCGGAGCGCTTGCTGCTGGTGTTGCTGCCGTACGTTCCTGTTTGTCTGCGATGCCGCCCAAGACTAGCGGGAAGGCCGCCAAGAAGGCTGGCAAGGCGCAGAAGAACATTTCGAAGGGCGACAAGAAGAAGAAGCGCAAGAGGAAGGAGAGCTATGCCATCTACATCTACAAGGTGCTGAAGCAGGTGCACCCTGACACGGGCATCTCGTCGAAGGCGATGAGCATCATGAACAGCTTCGTGAACGACATTTTCGAGCGCATCGCGGCCGAGGCGTCTCGCCTGGCGCACTACAACAAGCGCTCGACCATCACGTCCCGCGAGATCCAGACCGCTGTGCGGCTGTTGCTGCCTGGCGAGCTGGCCAAGCACGCCGTGAGCGAGGGCACGAAGGCGGTGACCAAGTACACGAGCTCCAAGTAAGGAGGTGGCTCTGGAATGGAAGGAGAGAAGGCTCCTCCGTTGCGAGAGCGGCAAAACGGCCCTTTTCAGGGCCACCAAATGGCCTTTGCGGGAAGGGCGGAATTGTTGTTGTTTATGTTTGTTTTGTTTTGTTGTGTGTGTGAGTGGGTGGACGGCGGCAATAGCTACCGCTTTGGTTGCGACGCGACGGGGTGGGGTGGCCGATGCGATGAATTTGATTGTTGGGGGGGGGGCGCGTCGCGTGTTGCGGGGTACGGCCACGGTGTGACGTGGAATGGAGGCACGTGCGCACAACGAGTTGGTGTTGCCTGTCTGCGAGGGGGGGAAGTGCGATCGGTGATGTGCCCTTTGGATGGAGGTGCCGGTTAGTTACGTGACGGATGGAAACGAAACGCGATTGTTGTGTAACGACGGCCGTTTGCGGGTCGGTTTGCACGCCATGTATGGCGAGGGTGAAATGTGTGTCTGTAAATGCAGCGTGGAGGCGTGTGAGTGACGTTTAAATGAACGCGCATTGAGACACCAATGTGTATTGCATTGTACGGGCGACACGCACGATGATGTACCTTTCCTCCGACTCTGATTTCGATAGTCGTGTCTGACTGACTGTGTCTGCTTGTGTGCGTACGACGCACGCACACCGACGTCGTCATTGAAGATGCATGCACGCGTGGTCCAGTGCAGTACAGTAGAGTAAGCGCGACGCTAGAAGACGACGGTCGCTTTGGCGAATGTGCGTACACGTGTTTGTGTGTGTCGGTGGTGTGGTCCGATCCGTCGCCTCTGGGACACTGTCGATCGGCGCGGTACACCGGCATCACGCAACGGACGTCTGGAACACCCGTCGCACCGTCATACCGTTGGTACACCGTCGCGCTGAGGACGGTTAGCGAAAGGTGGACGAACCTCTGATCGGTCGAATGTCTGGGCAGAACGTGAGGAGAGAATGGTGGAGGAAAGGACGGAGGGAAAAAAAAAAAAAGAGAGAAAAAACGGAAAAAAACAAGAACGAAACAAAACGGAGAAACGCAGTGTAGAGCAACGGAACGTTCCCGTGTCGGAGGTGTATTGTAGCCGCACTGAAATGCGTGTAACGGCGCGGCGGCAAGTGTCTTGCCGTGGTGAACGTTACCTTTGACGGCTGAATTGTGCGGTGCGTTGCGTTGCTTTGCTTTGCTTTCCCGGATGTGTATGTAACGTTCGTTGAGATGGTTCTGAGGAAGAATGTACGACAGTGCCCGTGCCGTCTATGTTCGTGTGCAAAGCCATTGTGTGTGTGTGTGTGTGTGTGTGTGTGTGTGTGTGTGTGTGTTGTTTTGAGAATTGCGTCCGGGAATGGCGGTGGGCGTGCCCTGCATGTGGCCCGGAAGGCTGTTCGTTTCGCGGTAGTGTGTGGACAGGGGATGGGCACGCGTAACGCTGCTGGCATGGCATTCGGGAGATGGGAGGGGGCAAACGAAGAAAACAAGACGCACGCGGAGGCTATAAAGACGGGAGGGGCGCGGTGTGGGTGGCTTGCGCTGCGCTCGGCTGGCGCGTGCGGCGTTGTTTTTGTGCAAAAGAAGAGAAAACGAATGGGTTGCCGGGAGGGGGCCGTTGTGGTGTAGCCGCAGACGCGGCTGTCAGTGAACGTGGTGAGACCGACGGATGCGGGAGGGGCGGGGGCGGCGGTGAGAGCGGGGAAAACACTAGAAGAAGGAGGAAAAAAACGCTGCTGCAACCAACATAAAATGAGGCCTTTTGTAACCCGCCAGCAACAAAACAACAACAACAAAAAAGAAAGGTCTATCAACATTGAATGTAAATGGAAATGGACCCAAGTGTAACCTCCCCGCACAAATAGTCGCAAGTAAGTAAGCGAGTGAGTGAATGATGATGAAAATGTGCCGGAATGTTGTTAACGTCCCTAGAAAATGAACGAACGAAGATTGATGAGAAACGCTCGGTAATATGATGAATGGAAATAATGAACCATGAACATCTCAACAGACATAATTGAAAACCCGATAAAGGTTGTAAGGGCAGCGCTGGCTGACCTTTCGGCCCTGTATTCTGAAACGTCCCCCTTTGAACAACAATGTATAGAAAACTGTGCTTAAACTGACACACAATATTTTGAGCGCAACGCAATCTGACTATCAAAGATCCCTGCAAAAGAATGGCCCTGAGTAACATTAAAGTACACCTTTCGGAAATCACTTACCTCACAAAAATCTTCATTAGTCGAACTACTGCAATACAGCGAGCACCACTGCTGCCAGCTAAATAAGAGATTCAAACTACGGAGGGCACTAACTACTGATAGGGATAGTTAGCAAAGTAAAGATGTTTAATAGAGAACAACAAACAATGCATTTACCCTTAATATCATCACCAGTCATAATATATGTAATTTGAAAAGTCCGCCATCTCTCTGCTCACATGCACCAGTGCTGGCGGCTCACCCCTAACTGCGCAACGCTACGCGCTGTTCACATCCAGCTATAGCAGTTCATGACAACAATGCAAACTAGCCACAGACTGCACACAGCACAGGCAGTGATTTTCACGCAGAGCGCTACGTGGCGTTACCAATATAAAAAATGTAAACAAACAGCCTATGTACAAATTAGAAGAAAAAGAGCAAAAGATCGTTACGTCAATAAAAAAAAAAAACAAAAAGACAAAAGAGAAAACAAACTGCATCTATATGTGCTCTTAACTGTAGATACCTGTACACAGCTTCGTGCAATGAATGCCGGCTCACATTTAATGTTGATTGTTGGAGGAAATGCGTAGGAAATATTCTTTAAATGGAAATGAATGGTTGTACGTTAAAAAAAGTTAGTTTGGAAACAAAGTATTATTGGGGCATTTTGTTGTGAAGAAAATAGTTACAATTGACATACATTATTAGATTTGCGCAATGCAGCTTCATTACCTTACCTTTAATAACAATATGCATCGTCCCGAAGGGAGACCAGAGTCGCGAGAAGAGCACGCCGCCGCCCGCTCAGTACAATCGTCCACTCGCCAATACTGTCGACTGACTACTACCTCTCCCGACCCGCCACATATAGATGACAACTGTTCCTGCCGACGCGCTACGTGCTACTAGTGTCGTGTGGCGCAGACTAGCGACGATAAGAAACTCTCTGGTCAGAGATTGTGTCGTGCCTCGCCATCGCTGGTAATGAGTACATACGTGTTTCAGCGCGCGTACCGGAACACGCAGTGCGGAGCCCAGAGACTGTGTTGTCGAGGCCGTCGACGCAGTGCATGTCGGTCGGTCGGTCGAGTGCGTGCGGGAGGGCAGAGAGGCAGCGTCGGCACGGAGATGCACGCACGGGGGCTGCGGCGTGGCGCGTTTGCGGTAGGCGCCTTTGGTGGCAACGGCCGGGACAAGCAGCGGTGTGTGGTGTGGTGCGGGCCGGACAGGGGCGGAGGAGGAGGCGGCGCGACGATGGCATTGGGGCGGAAACGGGGACGGCGACGGCGGATGTTGAGAGGCGTCACGCGCGGACCGACACAGACGCACAGATAGATAGGGAGGAAGAAGAAGGGGCGGCTGGTGAGTGCAATTTAGGCGGTAGACACAAGAGGTCGGCACGGCATTTGCGTGATGTGGCGTTGTGACGGGGTGTGCTCGCTTGCCTCGTTTTGTTGATGCGCGCAGGACGATGTGCAGAGCAGCGGCGGGCGGCTCGGTTCGGTTTGGCCCGGCGGGCCGCGCTGTTGTCGCGGACGTGAGCGCCCCCTGGCGGGTGGCCGGAGGCGGCGCGGCGTGTTGGACGTGTGGCTGGCGGCAGTGCACAATTGCGAGTGGCTGGCGGTGTGGCGGTTGGCGCGTCGGCCGGCCGAGAGAGAGGAGAGGTATGTGTTTGCGGGCGCCTTTGCTGCGCGGCGTCGTGCAGGGAGGGCGGGCGCTTGTCGACTGTGTGACTGTGTGGCGAATTGGCGGCGTTGTGCTCCGGCCGAAGGCGTCGGGAAAGGAGAGTTGGTCGTGATGTCATGTCGCGCCGTGTCATGTTTGCGAAACGGCTGCCGAGAGGTGTGGTGGTAGCGAGCCGGTCGGTGTCAGTGCGATGGGAATGTGCGTTTGGCGGTTTTCGGTGTGCTTTTTTTTGCGGCGTGAGAGTGGGGCGGGCGGGCGGGCTTGCTGTTGTTGGTTCCTTGTGTCTTGTGTGTAGCTTGATGGCAACGTGGAAGGACGCCGGTTTCGAGCCGTGCGTGTGGTTGTCGACGTTGACTGGTTGGGGTGTGCCGTTGCACGTGCATGTTTGGGTCGTTGGAGTGGTTTTGGCTGGCTGGCTGTGTGTACGGGAAGGGGGAGGCGGCGGTGGATAGTGCAGTAGTTGTGTCGTTGCCACGGGCGTCGGGTGCGGCTGTGCGTAGTGGCGGAAAGGTGTCGGTTGCGGCAAGCGAGGCCGTCGTTGGCGGTGTCGCGTGCCTTCGTGAATCGAGTGGGGCGGGGAAAGGAGCAGCGTGCCGCTGCGTCGTGGCCGTTAGCCAGAGGCTGTGCTTTGATAGTTTTGTGGACGGTTCGTGCGAGGCGATTTGTTGCCTGCCCTATGTTTGTTTGTTTGTTTGTTGTTTTTGGAGACGACGACTGGTTGGTGGCGTGCGCGCGAGCGAAGTGGCGGTGTGCGTTTCCCGTGTCGACTGCCGACTGCCGGCTGGCGACAGGTGCGCCGTCGGTGGGGTGGGTGGCCGGCACAAGTAGAGGCGGCGGCGTCGTTGCGGTGTGTTTGTGTTGTCGGCTGTGTCGGCGACAGCTGTTTGTGCGGTGCGTGTGAATGGTGGTGCAAACGTGTGTGCTGGCGTTGAGGCTGCGACCGCGGCGTGTTTGTTGGTTGATGTTGAACAGCGGCTGTGTGCGGTGGTGGTGTTGCCGCACGTGCATCCGGCCCGGCGCGGAAAGCGCAGTTGCGGCGGCCCTTCGGTGCCAGCCACGTCGCGTGAGCGGCGGGTTGCTCTGGTCGACACGTGGTGCTCTGGTTTGTAGTTTGGTGCCCTTTGGCCGGTGGGTGGTCCGTGTGTCTCGGTATCTGGTCGTGGTCGTGCTGCCCGTTTGTCGGCGTTGTCTGTGGCTTCGCTTTTGTTTTTGCGGCGTGCCGACGACCCGACGCGACCTTTACACCCAAAGTGTGGCGCCCGTAGGTGAACCAACGTAATCCGACCTCGGCGCTTAAGCTCTAAGCCTAAGCTGAGCGAACCGAACCTGTAGCGTTGCGTAGCGTGAGGTGAGGTGAGGTGCGGTGCGGTGCGGTGCGGTGAGGTCAGCCTCAGCGCCAAGTAAGCCAAGCTGTCCGGCCGTGAGGTGGGTGGGTGGTTGGGTGGGTAGGTAGGTAGGTAGGTAGGTAGGTGCGGCTGCTGCGGCCACCTGACGCCCGACGTGTGTTTGAATGCTTAACCTAAGTTTGAGGCTTAACCTAAACCAAGTGGCCTTAACCTAACCTAACCTAACCTAACCTAACCTCGGACGCCCGACGTGTGTTTGAATGCTTAACCTAAGTTTGACGCTTAACCTAACACCGACCCTTAACCTAACCCAAGTGCCCCTAACCTAACCTTAATGTAATGTAACGTAACCTAACCTAACCTCTGACGGCTGACGTGTGTTTTGAATGCTTAACCTAACCCAAGTGCCCTTAACGTAACGCACGTCCACCGAACCTAACCGAGACGTGTGAACCTAATGTCTAACTCGTAACGCGTGATGTTGGCTGTCGTGTGTGCTGACGGCAGATTGGGTTGGTCTGTAGTTGCGGATTTCGGTTTGCCTCGGGCGAGGGGTTGGCTCGTAAGCGGCGAGGGGCGCTCCGGCGGAGCATGTTGCTTTGCAGGCGGCGCCCGTTTTTGCGGCGGGCACAATTGAAATTGTTGGGAAACGAACGAAAGGGCTGTGAATGTTGGCGGGCGAGAGGAGGAGGACGTGGCCCGACGGCTGCGGGCCGATCGGGAAACGGTGGGAGGGCGATGGGGCGGCGGAGGTGCGTTTGCACGGCCGTCATCGCCGCACGCCTCCGCTTGTGTGGCTGTGGCGCCGGCCGCGCAGGCCGGGCTGCCGCGGCGACGGTGTGGGGCTTTTGCCGAAGGTTTGGCCATTGTGGCCGGTCGCCGGCTGGGGCTGTGGGGGCGGCATTTGGGCGTGGGCGGCGATTCTCGGCGGGCCGACCCAGGCTGTAGCGCGCGGTGGCTGCAGTTTGGCCGTGGTTTGCGGCGCTGCCGTGGCGACTGGTTGGCGACTGTGGTGTGGCTGTGTGTAGCCCCATCCTCGGTGGTTTGAAAGGCGCGGGTGGTTGTGGCGCAGGTGTGGGGCTGCTCCGCACAGGCTGTCGGACGTTGGGCGGTAGCAAGCGCGGGAGGCGCGGCGCGGCGGCGCGCAGAGTGGCGGCCGCTCTCTCGGCCGTCCGCGCCCGCCCGCGACACTGGCTGGGCCTGTGGCGCGAGGCGGCTATTCCTCTGCTGTGCGCTCCGCTCGCTGCGTGTCTCCTCTCGCTCTCGCTGCTCGCTGTGTTGTGTGTTAACGCGCGTCGTCGAAATGGCAGATCAGGCGGCTACGAACGAGACTGCTGCGGCACCCGCCGCCACCGGCACTACGAAGAAGGCAAAGTCTGCGTCGGCTGCGAAGAAGCCGCGCGCCAAGCCTGCGCACCCGCGCACCTCTGAGATGGTGACGGCCGCCATCAAGAGTCTGAAGGAGCGCGGCGGATCGTCGCTGCAGGCGATCAAGAAGTACATTGCCGCGCACTACAAGCTGGACGCGGAGAAGCTGGCGCCGTTTATCAAGAAGTACCTCAAGTCGGCCGTGGTGGCGGGCGAGCTGGTGCAGACGAAGGGGAAGGGCGCGTCCGGCTCTTTCAAGCTTGCCGGCGCCGGCGGCGGGGCGGCTGAGGGCGGCAAGGCTCGTGCTGGCGGTGCCAAGAAGAAGCGCGCCGCTCCGGCCAGCAAGGAGAAGAAGGGCGCCCGTGCGGCCGGCGCAAAGAAGGCTGGTGGCGTGAAGGCGGCGACTGGTCGGAAGGCGGGCGCCGCCAAGAAGGCGTCTGCGGCGTCGGCCGCTCCCGCCGGTGCGAAGAAGGCGGCTGCTGCCAAGCCGGCCAAGGCCAAGTCGCCGTCGAAGGCGAAGAAGGCCGCCAAGGTTCCGACGAAGAAGCCGAAGGCGCCGCGCCCGAAGAAGGCGACGACGCCGTCTAAGGCGAAGGCTTCGCCCAAGAAGAAGAAGTAGAGAGGAATGGGAAAGGAAGGGTTGGCGGTTGACTCCGTCGTCCGCACCCCCCGTCCCCGTCGTCTAGTGGCGCGCAACAGACGCGCGGCCCAAAACGGCCCTTCTCAGGGCCATCAAAGCACGTCGGGAAGGTTTTGATTGTCGTGTTTGTGTTGCGGTGTGGTTGTGTCGTCTGGCGTTTCTGTATGCCCGTGTGTGGATACTGTTTGCGTGCCGTGGTGGTTGGATTGCGGGGGGTCGGTGGCGGGTGCGGGCGGCGGTAGCGGTTGATTGTCGCCGTTTTTGGTCGCGGCCGGCCGACGGTTGGTTTTGTGTCATGTTGTTTGAATACTTTGGTTTGGCTGCCTGCCGTCTTCTCGGATGTGTCTTGTCTTGTGTGTGTGTGTTCTTGGATGGAACGGGGGCGGGGGACGTTGAGATGTGGGGAAAGGGTCGGTGGCGTTGGACGTGCCTGGCTTTTTGTTTGTTTCTCTTTTCGAAACGAAGCGGCGGCCGGCCGTGTGGTTGACGGCGTCGGCCGATGGGTATTGTGCGCCGCGCCGGGGAGGGACGATGTTGATTGTTGCGCGCGCCAGCAAGCTGGCAGAGGAGAGCGGCTGTGGCGGACGGACGGGAAGTGGAAGTGGTGTTTTGTCTTTGGTTCTGTGGTTGTGGGGCGAGAGGCGACCGACAAAGTTTGCTCGCGACGGAGTGATGTTAGTGGCCCTTAAAAGGGCCGTTTTGTTTGTTTGCGTGCGCGGGCGGTGCCCAGCGGCTGGCGCGGTGTTTAGGCGCGCTCGCCGCGGATGCGGCGCGCGAGCTGGATGTCCTTGGGCATGATGGTGACGCGCTTGGCGTGGATTGCGCACAGGTTGGTGTCTTCGAAGAGGCCGACGAGGTAGGCCTCGCTGGCCTCCTGCAGGGCCATGACCGCGGAGCTCTGGAAGCGCAGGTCGGTCTTGAAGTCCTGGGCGATCTCGCGCACTAGGCGCTGGAATGGCAGCTTGCGGATGAGCAGCTCTGTGCTCTTCTGGTAGCGCCTGATTTCTCGCAGGGCGACGGTGCCCGGCCTGTAGCGGTGGGGCTTCTTGACGCCGCCGGTGGCGGGCGCGCTCTTCCTCGCCGCCTTGGTGGCGAGCTGTTTGCGCGGCGCCTTTCCGCCGGTGGACTTGCGGGCCGTTTGCTTTGTGCGGGCCATAGCGGTAGCGGTTAGCGGAGCGGCGTGGAGGCGAGGTGCTGCGTCGGGTGCTGCCTTGACGAGACGGGCGCGCGCCAGCGGCCGTGGTGCGCTTATATGCCCTCGGTTGCGCGTGGTGGGGGGAGGGCGGGCCAGAGTCTATATAGGGGGGCTGGCGCGTGCGCCGGGCGCAGAAGTGTGTGCAGAAGTGCTACGCAACAAAGCTGCATACGCTCAGTGCTTCCGCTGCCTGGAACTCGGCCACTCGACTAAGTACTGTGGAATGCCCGAGTATTGTGTTAAGTGCGGTGAGCAACACGCCACCGAAGCGTGTGCTAAAACTGGTGTACCACACAAAGACTTTACGCCCAAGTGCAAACTCTGTGGCGAAGAGCACTGCGCAAATTATAGAGGTTGCACAAGACACAAAACGTTTGCGGCTCGCGCCCGCGGAAACGAAACGCAACAGCGAAGAGTTTCGGCGGGAACGTCGCACCCACGTGGAGCCCCAACGCACAGCCAGACAAAGAGGAGACGAGGCCGCCGAGGCCGCGCATCCGGCCGACCACATTCCGAGGCGGTCGTCAACCTCGCCCAGCAGCGCGGGAACTCCGACGCCCGGAACAAAGAGCGGCAGCAACCCCACAGGCAGCCGCAGAACGCCCCACCGGCAATGGAGCGCGATGGCGGACAGACTCCGCCCGCCGCCTCACAGCAGGTACAAGCGCGCCTTCACGCAGCACCGGCCGCAGCCAACCAGGCAGCAGGCCCGCCTTCCCCGCCGCAGCGAGCCGCGCCATTGGCGGCCCAGCCGCAGGTAGTTCCCCCGCCTGCGCCCCTACCTCGGCAATCAGCTCCTACCACCGCGCCTCGCCGTAACGGAGCGGACCAATCAGCGCCGCCCGTCCCGGACCGGTCCAGCATGGCCGACTTCCCTGAACCGCGATGGCGTCGGCAGCGGCCAATCACCGGCCAGCAGCCTGCTCCAGCAGCCCACACCAACGGCGGCCAGCAGCGCAGCGGCAACCGGACCACTGGCGACGGCCATACTGTCGGCCCCCGGCAAAATGGCGTACACACCGACCGCCATGATGTCGGCCCCCGACAGGATGGCGACCGCATCGACCGTCTCCTTGACACGATGCAACTAATGATGGCTCGCGTGACCGAGCTGATGGCCGCAGTACAGCAAGTACTCGCCATAGCCTCTTCCACCGCCCATCATGCCTGAAAACCCAAGAAGCCTCAGGGTCTGCGTATTCAACGCCAATGGCCTGAAAACGCAGGACGGTGAATTCCGGCAGTTTCTGCGCGACGAGGACATAGACATCTGCCTCGTCGCGGAAACTCACCTAAAGCCAGGCGTACGAGTCGGCGTCGCTAATTACGTCTGCCACCGCTACGACAGGCCGACTGCAGGAGGTGGGACGGCCGTTTACGTTCGGCGTTCCATCAGACACCATCGGGTTCCCGTGCCAGAACTGACGTCGACTGAAGCAGCCGCAGTCGCAGTCGACACTGTGCACGGCAGGATAACCTTCTGTGCTGTCTACAGGCCGCCGCGTGGACAACTAGATGTCGCGGACGCCAACAAACTCCTGTCCCTCCAAGGAAACCTTATACTTGGGGGCGACTGGAACGCGAAGCACGCGGCATGGAATAGCCGCCTTACGAACGCCAGCGGCAGACGGCTACAACGCATAATAGAGCGTCACGACGCCGTCGCAATAGGCCCACACGACGCCACCATCTATCCAGCACGCGGACGGGAGGACGTGTTGGACTTTATTATAATGAAGGGCATACGGCAGCAAGTGGCGGCCAGCACTCGAACGGCACTCGCGTCCGATCACTTGCCAGTCATCTTCCTGCTCAACGCCGACGTAATGCCGTTGCAACGCAGAGGACTCGACCTACGAGGTATAAATTGGGAAGAGTACCGAGCGAACGTCACGGAAGCCCTCACGACACTCCCCGACGTCGACGTCGAAGGCGTGGACACCGCACTACAGCACCTGTCTCAAGCCCTCACAGATGCAGCCACGGCCGCAACACCCGCGAGGCGTCCAGCGGAGGAAGTCCACCTCCCTCACCAGCTCCCGCAACGCATCCGAGACGCCATAGCAGCCAAAAACAGGCTGCAGCGAGAGTGGCAGCTCACACGAAACCCGCGCACCAAGCGAGAACTAAATCGGATGCGCCGCCACATCAGGGCGGATGTGGATGCGCATCGAAACGCTGAATGGGCTGCGAAAATAGGGCAACTTAACGTCGAGGACGGGTCGGCGTGGAAGTCCATGAAAAGCTTCCTACGCCGCACGCAGCCCATACCGCCTCTGCTAGTGGGTAACAGGTTTGTTAGCGAACCAGACGCCAAGGCTAACGCATTGGCTGATGCTTTCGCTGCAAACTTTACCCCTATGGAGGACCCAATAGACGAGGAACACGTCCGACTCGTAGCAGACCGTCTTCCAGTCTTCCTACGTGAACGCGCAGAGGACGACGAGATTCAGCCTGTCTCGTCGGAAGAAGTGCAACTACAGCTTCGCCACCTTCAGCCCAAGAAAGCAGGCGGAGCAGACAACATTACAAACCTAATGCTGAAGCAGCTTCCCGACGCCGCAGCACAACATCTTGCGGCCATCTTTAACGGGATTCTGCGCTCCAGCGAGTTTCCAGCCTGTTGGAAGCATGCTGAGGTAGTCGCCTTGCCGAAGCCGGGGAAGGACGCACGCATTGCGAACAACTACCGGCCCATCAGCCTTCTACCAGCAGCTTCCAAGGTCTTCGAAAGGTTGTACCTGGTCCGCCTGCTGGCGCATGTAAACGCTGAAGGAATTCTCCCTGACGAGCAGTTCGGGTTCCGTCGGGAACACGCGACGACGCACCAGCTGCTCCGCCTGACGGAGGAAGCGTTCGGAGCCGTTGATCGACGCAA
Source organism: Schistocerca cancellata (assembly GCF_023864275.1). Taxonomy (NCBI): domain Eukaryota; kingdom Metazoa; phylum Arthropoda; class Insecta; order Orthoptera; family Acrididae; genus Schistocerca; species Schistocerca cancellata. Next base: position 459,127 of record NW_026047171.1, read on the forward strand.
GTATTTCGGCGCTCTCTTGCTGGACGTGTCTCGTGCCTTTGACTCCGTGTGGCATGACGGCCTCCTGTACAAGCTTCTTGTGCAGGGGGTACCTGTGTCGCACGTGAGGCTCCTGCAGAGCTATCTGCAGGAAAGGACGTTCCACGTCCGCGCAGCCAGTGGAATTTCCACGGAGCGCCGTATACTTGCGGGTGTACCTCAAGGCTCGGTCATCGGTCCGACGCTGTACTCCCTCTATACCGCCGACCTGCCACGCACGAACCGCGTCCAGACGGCACTATATGCCGACGATACGGCGATCTACAGTAGCAGCTGGAGCGTCGACGTCTTGCAGCGGCGTCTACAGGCAGCCACCGACGAGCTCTCGGAGTGGGCTAGAAAGTGGCGCCTCGCCTACAACGGAGACAAGAGCCAGGCGATAATCATCACAAATCGCCCCCTCCGTCAAGACGCGCCGACAGTATCGGTGAGTGGTGTGCCAGTACCTTGGAACCACACCGCCAAGTACTTAGGCGTTACTTTAGACCGGCGTCTCACATGGCAGCAACATATAGAAGCAACCAGAGGAAAGGCACTGGGTAGATTAAGGCTGCTCTACCCAGTGCTCAACCCCACGACAACGCTGCCAGAAGACGTCGGTCTTACGCTGTACAAGGCCGCCATTCGACCGCTGCTGGAGTACGCCGCAGTCGTGTGGGGCAACACGGCTGAAACCAACCTCAAACGCCTGCAAACAATACAGAACAGGGCGCTGCGTCTTGCACTGCATCTACCCAAGGACTTCCCCACAGAGGAACTCCACCATGTCGCTGGAATCAAGCCGCTGCGGCAAAGATTCCGAGAAACAGCGACGACTTTCTATGAAAAGGCCGAGAGGTCAACCAATCAACTGGTTAGAGGACTCGGCCACCGGCCACACTGGCGAGCGTCCCTTCGCTGGCCAGACTTGCTGCGTCAGTAACCACGCAGCATACCTTAACACGAAGTCCGCAGTGCAGGACAGCATAAGAAGACATAAGCCTACCCCATAACTTAGACTCTGCTTATTGTAGGAAAAATAGCGAAAGGCTATTAGAAACTACAACCTCGTCACGTGGAACAAACACGCATGTTCCACACATTAGCACACCTGGCCGGGCGCAGACCGTAGCCGACTCGCTAGCGCCGGGTGAGGAGCCAGCCGCTGCAGCAGACGTTTTGCTTGCCTTGAGCTTTTTTTGAGGATTTAGAAGAGATGACTGGCCGCGGCAAGGGAGGAAAGGGGCTCGGCAAGGGTGGCGCCAAGCGGCACCGCAAGGTGTTGCGCGACAACATCCAGGGCATCACGAAGCCCGCGATCCGCCGCCTGGCTCGCAGGGGCGGCGTGAAGCGCATCTCTGGTCTGATCTACGAGGAGACCCGCGGAGTGCTGAAGGTGTTCCTGGAGAACGTGATCCGCGACGCGGTGACGTACACTGAGCACGCCAAGCGCAAGA
>NW_026047171.1:463101-495601 GCF_023864275.1 Schistocerca cancellata
TTGCTGCCTGGCGAGCTGGCCAAGCACGCCGTGAGCGAGGGCACGAAGGCGGTGACCAAGTACACGAGCTCCAAGTAAGGAGGTGGCTCTGGAATGGAAGGAGAGAAGGCTCCTCCGTTGCGAGAGCGGCAAAACGGCCCTTTTCAGGGCCACCAAATGGCCTTTGCGGGAAGGGCGGAATTGTTGTTGTTTATGTTTGTTTTGTTTTGTTGTGTGTGTGAGTGGGTGGACGGCGGCAATAGCTACCGCTTTGGTTGCGACGCGACGGGGTGGGGTGGCCGATGCGATGAATTTGATTGTTGGGGGGGGGGCGCGTCGCGTGTTGCGGGGTACGGCCACGGTGTGACGTGGAATGGAGGCACGTGCGCACAACGAGTTGGTGTTGCCTGTCTGCGAGGGGGGGAAGTGCGATCGGTGATGTGCCCTTTGGATGGAGGTGCCGGTTAGTTACGTGACGGATGGAAACGAAACGCGATTGTTGTGTAACGACGGCCGTTTGCGGGTCGGTTTGCACGCCATGTATGGCGAGGGTGAAATGTGTGTCTGTAAATGCAGCGTGGAGGCGTGTGAGTGACGTTTAAATGAACGCGCATTGAGACACCAATGTGTATTGCATTGTACGGGCGACACGCACGATGATGTACCTTTCCTCCGACTCTGATTTCGATAGTCGTGTCTGACTGACTGTGTCTGCTTGTGTGCGTACGACGCACGCACACCGACGTCGTCATTGAAGATGCATGCACGCGTGGTCCAGTGCAGTACAGTAGAGTAAGCGCGACGCTAGAAGACGACGGTCGCTTTGGCGAATGTGCGTACACGTGTTTGTGTGTGTCGGTGGTGTGGTCCGATCCGTCGCCTCTGGGACACTGTCGATCGGCGCGGTACACCGGCATCACGCAACGGACGTCTGGAACACCCGTCGCACCGTCATACCGTTGGTACACCGTCGCGCTGAGGACGGTTAGCGAAAGGTGGACGAACCTCTGATCGGTCGAATGTCTGGGCAGAACGTGAGGAGAGAATGGTGGAGGAAAGGACGGAGGGAAAAAAAAAAAAAGAGAGAAAAAACGGAAAAAAACAAGAACGAAACAAAACGGAGAAACGCAGTGTAGAGCAACGGAACGTTCCCGTGTCGGAGGTGTATTGTAGCCGCACTGAAATGCGTGTAACGGCGCGGCGGCAAGTGTCTTGCCGTGGTGAACGTTACCTTTGACGGCTGAATTGTGCGGTGCGTTGCGTTGCTTTGCTTTGCTTTCCCGGATGTGTATGTAACGTTCGTTGAGATGGTTCTGAGGAAGAATGTACGACAGTGCCCGTGCCGTCTATGTTCGTGTGCAAAGCCATTGTGTGTGTGTGTGTGTGTGTGTGTGTGTGTGTGTGTGTGTGTTGTTTTGAGAATTGCGTCCGGGAATGGCGGTGGGCGTGCCCTGCATGTGGCCCGGAAGGCTGTTCGTTTCGCGGTAGTGTGTGGACAGGGGATGGGCACGCGTAACGCTGCTGGCATGGCATTCGGGAGATGGGAGGGGGCAAACGAAGAAAACAAGACGCACGCGGAGGCTATAAAGACGGGAGGGGCGCGGTGTGGGTGGCTTGCGCTGCGCTCGGCTGGCGCGTGCGGCGTTGTTTTTGTGCAAAAGAAGAGAAAACGAATGGGTTGCCGGGAGGGGGCCGTTGTGGTGTAGCCGCAGACGCGGCTGTCAGTGAACGTGGTGAGACCGACGGATGCGGGAGGGGCGGGGGCGGCGGTGAGAGCGGGGAAAACACTAGAAGAAGGAGGAAAAAAACGCTGCTGCAACCAACATAAAATGAGGCCTTTTGTAACCCGCCAGCAACAAAACAACAACAACAAAAAAGAAAGGTCTATCAACATTGAATGTAAATGGAAATGGACCCAAGTGTAACCTCCCCGCACAAATAGTCGCAAGTAAGTAAGCGAGTGAGTGAATGATGATGAAAATGTGCCGGAATGTTGTTAACGTCCCTAGAAAATGAACGAACGAAGATTGATGAGAAACGCTCGGTAATATGATGAATGGAAATAATGAACCATGAACATCTCAACAGACATAATTGAAAACCCGATAAAGGTTGTAAGGGCAGCGCTGGCTGACCTTTCGGCCCTGTATTCTGAAACGTCCCCCTTTGAACAACAATGTATAGAAAACTGTGCTTAAACTGACACACAATATTTTGAGCGCAACGCAATCTGACTATCAAAGATCCCTGCAAAAGAATGGCCCTGAGTAACATTAAAGTACACCTTTCGGAAATCACTTACCTCACAAAAATCTTCATTAGTCGAACTACTGCAATACAGCGAGCACCACTGCTGCCAGCTAAATAAGAGATTCAAACTACGGAGGGCACTAACTACTGATAGGGATAGTTAGCAAAGTAAAGATGTTTAATAGAGAACAACAAACAATGCATTTACCCTTAATATCATCACCAGTCATAATATATGTAATTTGAAAAGTCCGCCATCTCTCTGCTCACATGCACCAGTGCTGGCGGCTCACCCCTAACTGCGCAACGCTACGCGCTGTTCACATCCAGCTATAGCAGTTCATGACAACAATGCAAACTAGCCACAGACTGCACACAGCACAGGCAGTGATTTTCACGCAGAGCGCTACGTGGCGTTACCAATATAAAAAATGTAAACAAACAGCCTATGTACAAATTAGAAGAAAAAGAGCAAAAGATCGTTACGTCAATAAAAAAAAAAAACAAAAAGACAAAAGAGAAAACAAACTGCATCTATATGTGCTCTTAACTGTAGATACCTGTACACAGCTTCGTGCAATGAATGCCGGCTCACATTTAATGTTGATTGTTGGAGGAAATGCGTAGGAAATATTCTTTAAATGGAAATGAATGGTTGTACGTTAAAAAAAGTTAGTTTGGAAACAAAGTATTATTGGGGCATTTTGTTGTGAAGAAAATAGTTACAATTGACATACATTATTAGATTTGCGCAATGCAGCTTCATTACCTTACCTTTAATAACAATATGCATCGTCCCGAAGGGAGACCAGAGTCGCGAGAAGAGCACGCCGCCGCCCGCTCAGTACAATCGTCCACTCGCCAATACTGTCGACTGACTACTACCTCTCCCGACCCGCCACATATAGATGACAACTGTTCCTGCCGACGCGCTACGTGCTACTAGTGTCGTGTGGCGCAGACTAGCGACGATAAGAAACTCTCTGGTCAGAGATTGTGTCGTGCCTCGCCATCGCTGGTAATGAGTACATACGTGTTTCAGCGCGCGTACCGGAACACGCAGTGCGGAGCCCAGAGACTGTGTTGTCGAGGCCGTCGACGCAGTGCATGTCGGTCGGTCGGTCGAGTGCGTGCGGGAGGGCAGAGAGGCAGCGTCGGCACGGAGATGCACGCACGGGGGCTGCGGCGTGGCGCGTTTGCGGTAGGCGCCTTTGGTGGCAACGGCCGGGACAAGCAGCGGTGTGTGGTGTGGTGCGGGCCGGACAGGGGCGGAGGAGGAGGCGGCGCGACGATGGCATTGGGGCGGAAACGGGGACGGCGACGGCGGATGTTGAGAGGCGTCACGCGCGGACCGACACAGACGCACAGATAGATAGGGAGGAAGAAGAAGGGGCGGCTGGTGAGTGCAATTTAGGCGGTAGACACAAGAGGTCGGCACGGCATTTGCGTGATGTGGCGTTGTGACGGGGTGTGCTCGCTTGCCTCGTTTTGTTGATGCGCGCAGGACGATGTGCAGAGCAGCGGCGGGCGGCTCGGTTCGGTTTGGCCCGGCGGGCCGCGCTGTTGTCGCGGACGTGAGCGCCCCCTGGCGGGTGGCCGGAGGCGGCGCGGCGTGTTGGACGTGTGGCTGGCGGCAGTGCACAATTGCGAGTGGCTGGCGGTGTGGCGGTTGGCGCGTCGGCCGGCCGAGAGAGAGGAGAGGTATGTGTTTGCGGGCGCCTTTGCTGCGCGGCGTCGTGCAGGGAGGGCGGGCGCTTGTCGACTGTGTGACTGTGTGGCGAATTGGCGGCGTTGTGCTCCGGCCGAAGGCGTCGGGAAAGGAGAGTTGGTCGTGATGTCATGTCGCGCCGTGTCATGTTTGCGAAACGGCTGCCGAGAGGTGTGGTGGTAGCGAGCCGGTCGGTGTCAGTGCGATGGGAATGTGCGTTTGGCGGTTTTCGGTGTGCTTTTTTTTGCGGCGTGAGAGTGGGGCGGGCGGGCGGGCTTGCTGTTGTTGGTTCCTTGTGTCTTGTGTGTAGCTTGATGGCAACGTGGAAGGACGCCGGTTTCGAGCCGTGCGTGTGGTTGTCGACGTTGACTGGTTGGGGTGTGCCGTTGCACGTGCATGTTTGGGTCGTTGGAGTGGTTTTGGCTGGCTGGCTGTGTGTACGGGAAGGGGGAGGCGGCGGTGGATAGTGCAGTAGTTGTGTCGTTGCCACGGGCGTCGGGTGCGGCTGTGCGTAGTGGCGGAAAGGTGTCGGTTGCGGCAAGCGAGGCCGTCGTTGGCGGTGTCGCGTGCCTTCGTGAATCGAGTGGGGCGGGGAAAGGAGCAGCGTGCCGCTGCGTCGTGGCCGTTAGCCAGAGGCTGTGCTTTGATAGTTTTGTGGACGGTTCGTGCGAGGCGATTTGTTGCCTGCCCTATGTTTGTTTGTTTGTTTGTTGTTTTTGGAGACGACGACTGGTTGGTGGCGTGCGCGCGAGCGAAGTGGCGGTGTGCGTTTCCCGTGTCGACTGCCGACTGCCGGCTGGCGACAGGTGCGCCGTCGGTGGGGTGGGTGGCCGGCACAAGTAGAGGCGGCGGCGTCGTTGCGGTGTGTTTGTGTTGTCGGCTGTGTCGGCGACAGCTGTTTGTGCGGTGCGTGTGAATGGTGGTGCAAACGTGTGTGCTGGCGTTGAGGCTGCGACCGCGGCGTGTTTGTTGGTTGATGTTGAACAGCGGCTGTGTGCGGTGGTGGTGTTGCCGCACGTGCATCCGGCCCGGCGCGGAAAGCGCAGTTGCGGCGGCCCTTCGGTGCCAGCCACGTCGCGTGAGCGGCGGGTTGCTCTGGTCGACACGTGGTGCTCTGGTTTGTAGTTTGGTGCCCTTTGGCCGGTGGGTGGTCCGTGTGTCTCGGTATCTGGTCGTGGTCGTGCTGCCCGTTTGTCGGCGTTGTCTGTGGCTTCGCTTTTGTTTTTGCGGCGTGCCGACGACCCGACGCGACCTTTACACCCAAAGTGTGGCGCCCGTAGGTGAACCAACGTAATCCGACCTCGGCGCTTAAGCTCTAAGCCTAAGCTGAGCGAACCGAACCTGTAGCGTTGCGTAGCGTGAGGTGAGGTGAGGTGCGGTGCGGTGCGGTGCGGTGAGGTCAGCCTCAGCGCCAAGTAAGCCAAGCTGTCCGGCCGTGAGGTGGGTGGGTGGTTGGGTGGGTAGGTAGGTAGGTAGGTAGGTAGGTGCGGCTGCTGCGGCCACCTGACGCCCGACGTGTGTTTGAATGCTTAACCTAAGTTTGAGGCTTAACCTAAACCAAGTGGCCTTAACCTAACCTAACCTAACCTAACCTAACCTCGGACGCCCGACGTGTGTTTGAATGCTTAACCTAAGTTTGACGCTTAACCTAACACCGACCCTTAACCTAACCCAAGTGCCCCTAACCTAACCTTAATGTAATGTAACGTAACCTAACCTAACCTCTGACGGCTGACGTGTGTTTTGAATGCTTAACCTAACCCAAGTGCCCTTAACGTAACGCACGTCCACCGAACCTAACCGAGACGTGTGAACCTAATGTCTAACTCGTAACGCGTGATGTTGGCTGTCGTGTGTGCTGACGGCAGATTGGGTTGGTCTGTAGTTGCGGATTTCGGTTTGCCTCGGGCGAGGGGTTGGCTCGTAAGCGGCGAGGGGCGCTCCGGCGGAGCATGTTGCTTTGCAGGCGGCGCCCGTTTTTGCGGCGGGCACAATTGAAATTGTTGGGAAACGAACGAAAGGGCTGTGAATGTTGGCGGGCGAGAGGAGGAGGACGTGGCCCGACGGCTGCGGGCCGATCGGGAAACGGTGGGAGGGCGATGGGGCGGCGGAGGTGCGTTTGCACGGCCGTCATCGCCGCACGCCTCCGCTTGTGTGGCTGTGGCGCCGGCCGCGCAGGCCGGGCTGCCGCGGCGACGGTGTGGGGCTTTTGCCGAAGGTTTGGCCATTGTGGCCGGTCGCCGGCTGGGGCTGTGGGGGCGGCATTTGGGCGTGGGCGGCGATTCTCGGCGGGCCGACCCAGGCTGTAGCGCGCGGTGGCTGCAGTTTGGCCGTGGTTTGCGGCGCTGCCGTGGCGACTGGTTGGCGACTGTGGTGTGGCTGTGTGTAGCCCCATCCTCGGTGGTTTGAAAGGCGCGGGTGGTTGTGGCGCAGGTGTGGGGCTGCTCCGCACAGGCTGTCGGACGTTGGGCGGTAGCAAGCGCGGGAGGCGCGGCGCGGCGGCGCGCAGAGTGGCGGCCGCTCTCTCGGCCGTCCGCGCCCGCCCGCGACACTGGCTGGGCCTGTGGCGCGAGGCGGCTATTCCTCTGCTGTGCGCTCCGCTCGCTGCGTGTCTCCTCTCGCTCTCGCTGCTCGCTGTGTTGTGTGTTAACGCGCGTCGTCGAAATGGCAGATCAGGCGGCTACGAACGAGACTGCTGCGGCACCCGCCGCCACCGGCACTACGAAGAAGGCAAAGTCTGCGTCGGCTGCGAAGAAGCCGCGCGCCAAGCCTGCGCACCCGCGCACCTCTGAGATGGTGACGGCCGCCATCAAGAGTCTGAAGGAGCGCGGCGGATCGTCGCTGCAGGCGATCAAGAAGTACATTGCCGCGCACTACAAGCTGGACGCGGAGAAGCTGGCGCCGTTTATCAAGAAGTACCTCAAGTCGGCCGTGGTGGCGGGCGAGCTGGTGCAGACGAAGGGGAAGGGCGCGTCCGGCTCTTTCAAGCTTGCCGGCGCCGGCGGCGGGGCGGCTGAGGGCGGCAAGGCTCGTGCTGGCGGTGCCAAGAAGAAGCGCGCCGCTCCGGCCAGCAAGGAGAAGAAGGGCGCCCGTGCGGCCGGCGCAAAGAAGGCTGGTGGCGTGAAGGCGGCGACTGGTCGGAAGGCGGGCGCCGCCAAGAAGGCGTCTGCGGCGTCGGCCGCTCCCGCCGGTGCGAAGAAGGCGGCTGCTGCCAAGCCGGCCAAGGCCAAGTCGCCGTCGAAGGCGAAGAAGGCCGCCAAGGTTCCGACGAAGAAGCCGAAGGCGCCGCGCCCGAAGAAGGCGACGACGCCGTCTAAGGCGAAGGCTTCGCCCAAGAAGAAGAAGTAGAGAGGAATGGGAAAGGAAGGGTTGGCGGTTGACTCCGTCGTCCGCACCCCCCGTCCCCGTCGTCTAGTGGCGCGCAACAGACGCGCGGCCCAAAACGGCCCTTCTCAGGGCCATCAAAGCACGTCGGGAAGGTTTTGATTGTCGTGTTTGTGTTGCGGTGTGGTTGTGTCGTCTGGCGTTTCTGTATGCCCGTGTGTGGATACTGTTTGCGTGCCGTGGTGGTTGGATTGCGGGGGGTCGGTGGCGGGTGCGGGCGGCGGTAGCGGTTGATTGTCGCCGTTTTTGGTCGCGGCCGGCCGACGGTTGGTTTTGTGTCATGTTGTTTGAATACTTTGGTTTGGCTGCCTGCCGTCTTCTCGGATGTGTCTTGTCTTGTGTGTGTGTGTTCTTGGATGGAACGGGGGCGGGGGACGTTGAGATGTGGGGAAAGGGTCGGTGGCGTTGGACGTGCCTGGCTTTTTGTTTGTTTCTCTTTTCGAAACGAAGCGGCGGCCGGCCGTGTGGTTGACGGCGTCGGCCGATGGGTATTGTGCGCCGCGCCGGGGAGGGACGATGTTGATTGTTGCGCGCGCCAGCAAGCTGGCAGAGGAGAGCGGCTGTGGCGGACGGACGGGAAGTGGAAGTGGTGTTTTGTCTTTGGTTCTGTGGTTGTGGGGCGAGAGGCGACCGACAAAGTTTGCTCGCGACGGAGTGATGTTAGTGGCCCTTAAAAGGGCCGTTTTGTTTGTTTGCGTGCGCGGGCGGTGCCCAGCGGCTGGCGCGGTGTTTAGGCGCGCTCGCCGCGGATGCGGCGCGCGAGCTGGATGTCCTTGGGCATGATGGTGACGCGCTTGGCGTGGATTGCGCACAGGTTGGTGTCTTCGAAGAGGCCGACGAGGTAGGCCTCGCTGGCCTCCTGCAGGGCCATGACCGCGGAGCTCTGGAAGCGCAGGTCGGTCTTGAAGTCCTGGGCGATCTCGCGCACTAGGCGCTGGAATGGCAGCTTGCGGATGAGCAGCTCTGTGCTCTTCTGGTAGCGCCTGATTTCTCGCAGGGCGACGGTGCCCGGCCTGTAGCGGTGGGGCTTCTTGACGCCGCCGGTGGCGGGCGCGCTCTTCCTCGCCGCCTTGGTGGCGAGCTGTTTGCGCGGCGCCTTTCCGCCGGTGGACTTGCGGGCCGTTTGCTTTGTGCGGGCCATAGCGGTAGCGGTTAGCGGAGCGGCGTGGAGGCGAGGTGCTGCGTCGGGTGCTGCCTTGACGAGACGGGCGCGCGCCAGAGCTAGAGCATCTTCTTCAGGGTACGCCCTCAACCCTGGTAGGACGGAGTGTCTGCAGGCTTCCCCTGCATCGCCTCCATGACATCTCGTTGACGAATTTCTTGGTTCTTCTCGTGTTCTTGTTGTCTTCAGGTTGCCCTTTTCAGGTTTTCTTGACTGCTGTGTTGCCCGCGTGTGCGGGCTACGGTGTTGGCCCATGGCGGGCCGACTGCACTTCTCCCGGCGCGGGCGGCGCAGGGAGCGCCTCACTGCGGCGGCTGCTTAGCGGCCGCTTGTGTGGCCGTCAGCAAGGTCTCTGCAACTCGCTGCAGCGTGTCGGCAAGGCTTGCCACCTTGTCGATCGCCACAGTCAGAGCAGAGACGGCTGCTGCCAGTATGTCTTCACTCGCTGCGGGTGCAGCGACTCGCCTTGGCGCAGCTGGCTGGCGGGCGGTGGCAGTCGTGTTGCCACTCCTGCCTCCGCCCGTTGTTGCGGCGTCTTCTTTGCGCACTTTCCCCTTGTGGGGGGAAGCGCGCTCATCTTCAGGGGTGCCCTCTCGGACACGTTTAGTGGCGCGTAAGCACCTTCTTCTGTTTCCCACCGCGGTGGGAGCGTTGGTAGCGCCTGCGGCTGTCCTCTGCGTCGCTGTTGCCTGCCGCCTCGCCGGTTTTGCGCCTGGGCGCGGACGGCCGAGGGAGCGGCCGGCAGACTTCTGTGCTGGCAGCCCGCGCTGGCGAGCAATCGCGGCTTTGATGAAATCGCAGCCACGGTAACTCGCCACATGTGGGCCGCCGCAGTTTGCACACTTTGGAGCGTGCGTCCTGGGGTGTGGGCAGAGCCCACTTGCGTGGGGGCCTGCGCACTTCACGCATGCCTCAGGAAAGTTACAGTGGCGAGCCACGTGTCCCATCCCTTGGCAGCGGAAGCACTGCACAAGCCCCCTCTTCTGCTTGAGGCCTTCTGCGGTGACCGAAGTGTTGGCCACCTTCTTCAGCTCGAAGAGCCGCCTGTTCTCTGGTGTGTCGGTGGCAATCACCAGCAGGGAAGGCGACTCTTTGTGGCTGACGTGTGACTTGACCCGCGTCACGTTCCTGACGTGGAAGTCAAGGTCCGCCAGCTCCTCCTTTAGCAGGTCCGGCTCAGCCGTCATGGGTAGGCCCTTGACGACTACCTTCAGTAGCCTCTCGGGGACGGCGGCGTGCGTGTACCAGTGCAGGCCCTGGTTCGACGCCTCCGACGTCACCTTGATGTAGTCCTGCGAGTTTGCGACCTGCAGCCGCACAAGGTTTCCTGAGGCAGCTCGCAGTGTGAAGTCAGCAGTCGTCCACTGCCTGACGAGCTGCAGGAAACGCTTGTAGTCTTTGGCCACCTCAAAGACTATCGGCGGCGGCCGTCGATGAGACCGCCCGGTGGTGGGGGGCGTCTCTCCATCGTAGTCAGAGCAGTCGTCCATTGCGGCGGTCGTGGGCGCCGTCTGCGATGACGATGACTGCTCTGGCCTCACGTCGTCTGCAAGCACGCCGTAACGGTTTGCAGTCGAAGTGGGAGGCGGGGAAGGCGTCGCCCTGGGTCTGGCCGCCCGTCGGGACGAAACGGTTGTCCAGGTGGCGCCTGCCACGCTGTCGTCAGGGATGGCACGTTTTCTGCCTCCTGTGGTGGAGACAGTAGGCTGCCTCCTCTTCTTTGTCGCCTTTCTGGCGCCGAGTTGAGCGGCGGACGTCGTCCCGGGCCAGAGTCTATATAGGGGGGCTGGCGCGTGCGCCGGGCGCAGACCGTAGCCGACTCGCTAGCGCCGGGTGAGGAGCCAGCCGCTGCAGCAGACGTTTTGCTTGCCTTGAGCTTTTTTTGAGGATTTAGAAGAGATGACTGGCCGCGGCAAGGGAGGAAAGGGGCTCGGCAAGGGTGGCGCCAAGCGGCACCGCAAGGTGTTGCGCGACAACATCCAGGGCATCACGAAGCCCGCGATCCGCCGCCTGGCTCGCAGGGGCGGCGTGAAGCGCATCTCTGGTCTGATCTACGAGGAGACCCGCGGAGTGCTGAAGGTGTTCCTGGAGAACGTGATCCGCGACGCGGTGACGTACACTGAGCACGCCAAGCGCAAGACTGTGACGGCCATGGACGTGGTGTACGCCCTGAAGAGGCAGGGGCGCACCCTGTACGGTTTCGGCGGTTAGGCGCGTCGCAGCCGGTGTGCTGTGCCGCGTTGGCCTTCCCGCGGCCGTGGGAGAGACGAAAACGGCCCTTTTCAGGGCCACCACACTGTTCGGAAATTGAAAAGTGCGAAAGAGTCTGTGTTGTTGCCTGCCTGCCTGCCTGCCTGCCTTCTTTCTTTCATTCTTCATTTCGTTTGCGTTTGACTGACGTGACGTGACTGGGAGAAAGGAAAGGAAGCGGGTCTTGTGTGTGTGTGTGTGTGTGTGTGTGTGTGTGCGTGCGTGCGAGAGAGGGCGTTGTGTGTTTGTTTTGTTTATCGATCGATGGAGACGCCGGGCTGTGTGGTGTTGTTGTTGTTGTTGTTGTTGTTGTTGTTGTTGTGCGAGAGGCGGTGAATATTTGCGTGGTTTCGGCTGTGTGTTTGCGGCGGCGTTGGAGTTGCCGAGGCAAGGCGTGCCCATAGGCGGCCGGATCAGCTGTTTCGTTTGTACGTGGCGCGCGGGAGTGGAGGGCGGTGTGTCGACACGCTCGTTTAACAGTGGTGATTATTGCTGTCGTTGTCGTTTGGAAGGCGACTGTGCGTGCGTGGAGGTGCTTGAGGCAAACGAAACAAAACAAGAGAAATGTGTGTGTGTGTGTGTGTGTGTGTGTTGGGCCACACGGGCTGTGGACGACAAGATGGCGGCGGCTCTTCTTGTTGTTCTCTCTTTTAGTCCTCTACCGTTAGAGGGGGAGTTGGTGGAGGTTATTGTCGCCTGTGGACATTTGCTCCTCTTTCCTGTGTGTTGTTCTTATCTTTGGTAGTGTGCTTTTTCGGACGTTGCTGTTTGTTGAGAGTGATTATGTGTTCTGTTTGTGCTACTGCTGGAGTAGCGACTCGGGTCTTGCACATCTGTCCCTGTGGTGTTCATATTGCCCAAGGGTCAAGACGTAATAGTCATTTTGTGAATTCCGCGCGGTGGCGTTAGAACGCTTCTGCCAGGGCGCGGAATCGTGTTGTGGGTGGTTCTAGGCAGGTCTGCCGCGGGGACGTGTAAGGCCCGTCGTAGAGCGCTCTGCTTTGGACCCTTCTGTAGGCGATGCATCGTCGATCTGGCTGCATAGCCCCATACAGGGCGCGCATATTTCCAGTATCGCTACCCCTGTTGCGGGGTCGAGGGAACAGGGGTACAGGATCTGCATCCTGGCGTGAGCGTTTGTGCCAAGTCCCCCTATGTGACACTTGGATGTCAGGCGTGACACCGAGGTACCTCGCAGAATATCTCCCCCTGCAATCGTAGCAGTTGGTATGGTCTTGTTGCCGGCGGCGGCTGTGGAAGTGAAGTAAAGCAAAGCGCGGCGAGGACGACTGAAATTTTGCTTTGGACGTAGGTTTGTGTGGTGGCCCTGAAAAGGGCCGATTGTTGTGAGCCGAGCCGGGCCGGCAAAGCGCGTTGCGTGCAGGGGAGCACGCAGCGCTGCTGGGCGGCGGGTCCGCGTGCCGATTGCCTGGCCTCTCTGTTTAGGCCTTCTTCTCGGTCTTCTTTGGCAGCAGGACGGCCTGGATGTTGGGCAGGACACCACCCTGTGCGATGGTGACGCCCGACAGGAGCTTGTTGAGCTCCTCGTCGTTGCGGATGGCAAGCTGCAGGTGGCGCGGGATGATGCGCGTCTTCTTGTTGTCGCGGGCCGCGTTTCCGGCCAGCTCGAGCACCTCAGCCGCGAGGTACTCCATGACGGCGGCGAGGTAGACGGGCGCCCCGGCGCCGACGCGCTCGGCGTAGTTTCCCTTGCGCAGGAGGCGGTGGATTCTGCCGACCGGGAACTGGAGCCCGGCCCTGCTTGAGCGGGACTTTGACTTGCCCTTGACCTTGCCTCCCTTTCCGCGTCCGGACATGGCGATGCGCTGTGGTGTAAAAAACGAGACGAGACGAACGACGGTGCGAGCCGCAGCGAGTCGAGCAGCGGAGTGGCGGCGCCGCCAGGGGTGGGGGTCCTTTATGCTCTCGGGTGCGGCGGCCGGTTGCGCTCGCGGCCCATTGGTCGGCGGCCGCAACGGGGCGAGCTGGTAAAGGTGCGGCGGCGGGGCGCGCTGGGTGCCACTGTGTGGGGAGACGCTGACTAGAGCGGAGCGCTTGCTGCTGGTGTTGCTGCCGTACGTTCCTGTTTGTCTGCGATGCCGCCCAAGACTAGCGGGAAGGCCGCCAAGAAGGCTGGCAAGGCGCAGAAGAACATTTCGAAGGGCGACAAGAAGAAGAAGCGCAAGAGGAAGGAGAGCTATGCCATCTACATCTACAAGGTGCTGAAGCAGGTGCACCCTGACACGGGCATCTCGTCGAAGGCGATGAGCATCATGAACAGCTTCGTGAACGACATTTTCGAGCGCATCGCGGCCGAGGCGTCTCGCCTGGCGCACTACAACAAGCGCTCGACCATCACGTCCCGCGAGATCCAGACCGCTGTGCGGCTGTTGCTGCCTGGCGAGCTGGCCAAGCACGCCGTGAGCGAGGGCACGAAGGCGGTGACCAAGTACACGAGCTCCAAGTAAGGAGGTGGCTCTGGAATGGAAGGAGAGAAGGCTCCTCCGTTGCGAGAGCGGCAAAACGGCCCTTTTCAGGGCCACCAAATGGCCTTTGCGGGAAGGGCGGAATTGTTGTTGTTTATGTTTGTTTTGTTTTGTTGTGTGTGTGAGTGGGTGGACGGCGGCAATAGCTACCGCTTTGGTTGCGACGCGACGGGGTGGGGTGGCCGATGCGATGAATTTGATTGTTGGGGGGGGGGCGCGTCGCGTGTTGCGGGGTACGGCCACGGTGTGACGTGGAATGGAGGCACGTGCGCACAACGAGTTGGTGTTGCCTGTCTGCGAGGGGGGGAAGTGCGATCGGTGATGTGCCCTTTGGATGGAGGTGCCGGTTAGTTACGTGACGGATGGAAACGAAACGCGATTGTTGTGTAACGACGGCCGTTTGCGGGTCGGTTTGCACGCCATGTATGGCGAGGGTGAAATGTGTGTCTGTAAATGCAGCGTGGAGGCGTGTGAGTGACGTTTAAATGAACGCGCATTGAGACACCAATGTGTATTGCATTGTACGGGCGACACGCACGATGATGTACCTTTCCTCCGACTCTGATTTCGATAGTCGTGTCTGACTGACTGTGTCTGCTTGTGTGCGTACGACGCACGCACACCGACGTCGTCATTGAAGATGCATGCACGCGTGGTCCAGTGCAGTACAGTAGAGTAAGCGCGACGCTAGAAGACGACGGTCGCTTTGGCGAATGTGCGTACACGTGTTTGTGTGTGTCGGTGGTGTGGTCCGATCCGTCGCCTCTGGGACACTGTCGATCGGCGCGGTACACCGGCATCACGCAACGGACGTCTGGAACACCCGTCGCACCGTCATACCGTTGGTACACCGTCGCGCTGAGGACGGTTAGCGAAAGGTGGACGAACCTCTGATCGGTCGAATGTCTGGGCAGAACGTGAGGAGAGAATGGTGGAGGAAAGGACGGAGGGAAAAAAAAAAAAAGAGAGAAAAAACGGAAAAAAACAAGAACGAAACAAAACGGAGAAACGCAGTGTAGAGCAACGGAACGTTCCCGTGTCGGAGGTGTATTGTAGCCGCACTGAAATGCGTGTAACGGCGCGGCGGCAAGTGTCTTGCCGTGGTGAACGTTACCTTTGACGGCTGAATTGTGCGGTGCGTTGCGTTGCTTTGCTTTGCTTTCCCGGATGTGTATGTAACGTTCGTTGAGATGGTTCTGAGGAAGAATGTACGACAGTGCCCGTGCCGTCTATGTTCGTGTGCAAAGCCATTGTGTGTGTGTGTGTGTGTGTGTGTGTGTGTGTGTGTGTGTGTTGTTTTGAGAATTGCGTCCGGGAATGGCGGTGGGCGTGCCCTGCATGTGGCCCGGAAGGCTGTTCGTTTCGCGGTAGTGTGTGGACAGGGGATGGGCACGCGTAACGCTGCTGGCATGGCATTCGGGAGATGGGAGGGGGCAAACGAAGAAAACAAGACGCACGCGGAGGCTATAAAGACGGGAGGGGCGCGGTGTGGGTGGCTTGCGCTGCGCTCGGCTGGCGCGTGCGGCGTTGTTTTTGTGCAAAAGAAGAGAAAACGAATGGGTTGCCGGGAGGGGGCCGTTGTGGTGTAGCCGCAGACGCGGCTGTCAGTGAACGTGGTGAGACCGACGGATGCGGGAGGGGCGGGGGCGGCGGTGAGAGCGGGGAAAACACTAGAAGAAGGAGGAAAAAAACGCTGCTGCAACCAACATAAAATGAGGCCTTTTGTAACCCGCCAGCAACAAAACAACAACAACAAAAAAGAAAGGTCTATCAACATTGAATGTAAATGGAAATGGACCCAAGTGTAACCTCCCCGCACAAATAGTCGCAAGTAAGTAAGCGAGTGAGTGAATGATGATGAAAATGTGCCGGAATGTTGTTAACGTCCCTAGAAAATGAACGAACGAAGATTGATGAGAAACGCTCGGTAATATGATGAATGGAAATAATGAACCATGAACATCTCAACAGACATAATTGAAAACCCGATAAAGGTTGTAAGGGCAGCGCTGGCTGACCTTTCGGCCCTGTATTCTGAAACGTCCCCCTTTGAACAACAATGTATAGAAAACTGTGCTTAAACTGACACACAATATTTTGAGCGCAACGCAATCTGACTATCAAAGATCCCTGCAAAAGAATGGCCCTGAGTAACATTAAAGTACACCTTTCGGAAATCACTTACCTCACAAAAATCTTCATTAGTCGAACTACTGCAATACAGCGAGCACCACTGCTGCCAGCTAAATAAGAGATTCAAACTACGGAGGGCACTAACTACTGATAGGGATAGTTAGCAAAGTAAAGATGTTTAATAGAGAACAACAAACAATGCATTTACCCTTAATATCATCACCAGTCATAATATATGTAATTTGAAAAGTCCGCCATCTCTCTGCTCACATGCACCAGTGCTGGCGGCTCACCCCTAACTGCGCAACGCTACGCGCTGTTCACATCCAGCTATAGCAGTTCATGACAACAATGCAAACTAGCCACAGACTGCACACAGCACAGGCAGTGATTTTCACGCAGAGCGCTACGTGGCGTTACCAATATAAAAAATGTAAACAAACAGCCTATGTACAAATTAGAAGAAAAAGAGCAAAAGATCGTTACGTCAATAAAAAAAAAAAACAAAAAGACAAAAGAGAAAACAAACTGCATCTATATGTGCTCTTAACTGTAGATACCTGTACACAGCTTCGTGCAATGAATGCCGGCTCACATTTAATGTTGATTGTTGGAGGAAATGCGTAGGAAATATTCTTTAAATGGAAATGAATGGTTGTACGTTAAAAAAAGTTAGTTTGGAAACAAAGTATTATTGGGGCATTTTGTTGTGAAGAAAATAGTTACAATTGACATACATTATTAGATTTGCGCAATGCAGCTTCATTACCTTACCTTTAATAACAATATGCATCGTCCCGAAGGGAGACCAGAGTCGCGAGAAGAGCACGCCGCCGCCCGCTCAGTACAATCGTCCACTCGCCAATACTGTCGACTGACTACTACCTCTCCCGACCCGCCACATATAGATGACAACTGTTCCTGCCGACGCGCTACGTGCTACTAGTGTCGTGTGGCGCAGACTAGCGACGATAAGAAACTCTCTGGTCAGAGATTGTGTCGTGCCTCGCCATCGCTGGTAATGAGTACATACGTGTTTCAGCGCGCGTACCGGAACACGCAGTGCGGAGCCCAGAGACTGTGTTGTCGAGGCCGTCGACGCAGTGCATGTCGGTCGGTCGGTCGAGTGCGTGCGGGAGGGCAGAGAGGCAGCGTCGGCACGGAGATGCACGCACGGGGGCTGCGGCGTGGCGCGTTTGCGGTAGGCGCCTTTGGTGGCAACGGCCGGGACAAGCAGCGGTGTGTGGTGTGGTGCGGGCCGGACAGGGGCGGAGGAGGAGGCGGCGCGACGATGGCATTGGGGCGGAAACGGGGACGGCGACGGCGGATGTTGAGAGGCGTCACGCGCGGACCGACACAGACGCACAGATAGATAGGGAGGAAGAAGAAGGGGCGGCTGGTGAGTGCAATTTAGGCGGTAGACACAAGAGGTCGGCACGGCATTTGCGTGATGTGGCGTTGTGACGGGGTGTGCTCGCTTGCCTCGTTTTGTTGATGCGCGCAGGACGATGTGCAGAGCAGCGGCGGGCGGCTCGGTTCGGTTTGGCCCGGCGGGCCGCGCTGTTGTCGCGGACGTGAGCGCCCCCTGGCGGGTGGCCGGAGGCGGCGCGGCGTGTTGGACGTGTGGCTGGCGGCAGTGCACAATTGCGAGTGGCTGGCGGTGTGGCGGTTGGCGCGTCGGCCGGCCGAGAGAGAGGAGAGGTATGTGTTTGCGGGCGCCTTTGCTGCGCGGCGTCGTGCAGGGAGGGCGGGCGCTTGTCGACTGTGTGACTGTGTGGCGAATTGGCGGCGTTGTGCTCCGGCCGAAGGCGTCGGGAAAGGAGAGTTGGTCGTGATGTCATGTCGCGCCGTGTCATGTTTGCGAAACGGCTGCCGAGAGGTGTGTGTGGTGGTAGCGAGCCGGTCGGTGTCAGTGCGATGGGAATGTGCGTTTGGCGGTTTTCGGTGTGCTTTTTTTTGCGGCGTGAGAGTGGGGCGGGCGGGCGGGCTTGCTGTTGTTGGTTCCTTGTGTCTTGTGTGTAGCTTGATGGCAACGTGGAAGGACGCCGGTTTCGAGCCGTGCGTGTGGTTGTCGACGTTGACTGGTTGGGGTGTGCCGTTGCACGTGCATGTTTGGGTCGTTGGAGTGGTTTTGGCTGGCTGGCTGTGTGTACGGGAAGGGGGAGGCGGCGGTGGATAGTGCAGTAGTTGTGTCGTTGCCACGGGCGTCGGGTGCGGCTGTGCGTAGTGGCGGAAAGGTGTCGGTTGCGGCAAGCGAGGCCGTCGTTGGCGGTGTCGCGTGCCTTCGTGAATCGAGTGGGGCGGGGAAAGGAGCAGCGTGCCGCTGCGTCGTGGCCGTTAGCCAGAGGCTGTGCTTTGATAGTTTTGTGGACGGTTCGTGCGAGGCGATTTGTTGCCTGCCCTATGTTTGTTTGTTTGTTTGTTGTTTTTGGAGACGACGACTGGTTGGTGGCGTGCGCGCGAGCGAAGTGGCGGTGTGCGTTTCCCGTGTCGACTGCCGACTGCCGGCTGGCGACAGGTGCGCCGTCGGTGGGGTGGGTGGCCGGCACAAGTAGAGGCGGCGGCGTCGTTGCGGTGTGTTTGTGTTGTCGGCTGTGTCGGCGACAGCTGTTTGTGCGGTGCGTGTGAATGGTGGTGCAAACGTGTGTGCTGGCGTTGAGGCTGCGACCGCGGCGTGTTTGTTGGTTGATGTTGAACAGCGGCTGTGTGCGGTGGTGGTGTTGCCGCACGTGCATCCGGCCCGGCGCGGAAAGCGCAGTTGCGGCGGCCCTTCGGTGCCAGCCACGTCGCGTGAGCGGCGGGTTGCTCTGGTCGACACGTGGTGCTCTGGTTTGTAGTTTGGTGCCCTTTGGCCGGTGGGTGGTCCGTGTGTCTCGGTATCTGGTCGTGGTCGTGCTGCCCGTTTGTCGGCGTTGTCTGTGGCTTCGCTTTTGTTTTTGCGGCGTGCCGACGACCCGACGCGACCTTTACACCCAAAGTGTGGCGCCCGTAGGTGAACCAACGTAATCCGACCTCGGCGCTTAAGCTCTAAGCCTAAGCTGAGCGAACCGAACCTGTAGCGTTGCGTAGCGTGAGGTGAGGTGAGGTGCGGTGCGGTGCGGTGCGGTGAGGTCAGCCTCAGCGCCAAGTAAGCCAAGCTGTCCGGCCGTGAGGTGGGTGGGTGGTTGGGTGGGTAGGTAGGTAGGTAGGTAGGTAGGTGCGGCTGCTGCGGCCACCTGACGCCCGACGTGTGTTTGAATGCTTAACCTAAGTTTGAGGCTTAACCTAAACCAAGTGGCCTTAACCTAACCTAACCTAACCTAACCTAACCTCGGACGCCCGACGTGTGTTTGAATGCTTAACCTAAGTTTGACGCTTAACCTAACACCGACCCTTAACCTAACCCAAGTGCCCCTAACCTAACCTTAATGTAATGTAACGTAACCTAACCTAACCTCTGACGGCTGACGTGTGTTTTGAATGCTTAACCTAACCCAAGTGCCCTTAACGTAACGCACGTCCACCGAACCTAACCGAGACGTGTGAACCTAATGTCTAACTCGTAACGCGTGATGTTGGCTGTCGTGTGTGCTGACGGCAGATTGGGTTGGTCTGTAGTTGCGGATTTCGGTTTGCCTCGGGCGAGGGGTTGGCTCGTAAGCGGCGAGGGGCGCTCCGGCGGAGCATGTTGCTTTGCAGGCGGCGCCCGTTTTTGCGGCGGGCACAATTGAAATTGTTGGGAAACGAACGAAAGGGCTGTGAATGTTGGCGGGCGAGAGGAGGAGGACGTGGCCCGACGGCTGCGGGCCGATCGGGAAACGGTGGGAGGGCGATGGGGCGGCGGAGGTGCGTTTGCACGGCCGTCATCGCCGCACGCCTCCGCTTGTGTGGCTGTGGCGCCGGCCGCGCAGGCCGGGCTGCCGCGGCGACGGTGTGGGGCTTTTGCCGAAGGTTTGGCCATTGTGGCCGGTCGCCGGCTGGGGCTGTGGGGGCGGCATTTGGGCGTGGGCGGCGATTCTCGGCGGGCCGACCCAGGCTGTAGCGCGCGGTGGCTGCAGTTTGGCCGTGGTTTGCGGCGCTGCCGTGGCGACTGGTTGGCGACTGTGGTGTGGCTGTGTGTAGCCCCATCCTCGGTGGTTTGAAAGGCGCGGGTGGTTGTGGCGCAGGTGTGGGGCTGCTCCGCACAGGCTGTCGGACGTTGGGCGGTAGCAAGCGCGGGAGGCGCGGCGCGGCGGCGCGCAGAGTGGCGGCCGCTCTCTCGGCCGTCCGCGCCCGCCCGCGACACTGGCTGGGCCTGTGGCGCGAGGCGGCTATTCCTCTGCTGTGCGCTCCGCTCGCTGCGTGTCTCCTCTCGCTCTCGCTGCTCGCTGTGTTGTGTGTTAACGCGCGTCGTCGAAATGGCAGATCAGGCGGCTACGAACGAGACTGCTGCGGCACCCGCCGCCACCGGCACTACGAAGAAGGCAAAGTCTGCGTCGGCTGCGAAGAAGCCGCGCGCCAAGCCTGCGCACCCGCGCACCTCTGAGATGGTGACGGCCGCCATCAAGAGTCTGAAGGAGCGCGGCGGATCGTCGCTGCAGGCGATCAAGAAGTACATTGCCGCGCACTACAAGCTGGACGCGGAGAAGCTGGCGCCGTTTATCAAGAAGTACCTCAAGTCGGCCGTGGTGGCGGGCGAGCTGGTGCAGACGAAGGGGAAGGGCGCGTCCGGCTCTTTCAAGCTTGCCGGCGCCGGCGGCGGGGCGGCTGAGGGCGGCAAGGCTCGTGCTGGCGGTGCCAAGAAGAAGCGCGCCGCTCCGGCCAGCAAGGAGAAGAAGGGCGCCCGTGCGGCCGGCGCAAAGAAGGCTGGTGGCGTGAAGGCGGCGACTGGTCGGAAGGCGGGCGCCGCCAAGAAGGCGTCTGCGGCGTCGGCCGCTCCCGCCGGTGCGAAGAAGGCGGCTGCTGCCAAGCCGGCCAAGGCCAAGTCGCCGTCGAAGGCGAAGAAGGCCGCCAAGGTTCCGACGAAGAAGCCGAAGGCGCCGCGCCCGAAGAAGGCGACGACGCCGTCTAAGGCGAAGGCTTCGCCCAAGAAGAAGAAGTAGAGAGGAATGGGAAAGGAAGGGTTGGCGGTTGACTCCGTCGTCCGCACCCCCCGTCCCCGTCGTCTAGTGGCGCGCAACAGACGCGCGGCCCAAAACGGCCCTTCTCAGGGCCATCAAAGCACGTCGGGAAGGTTTTGATTGTCGTGTTTGTGTTGCGGTGTGGTTGTGTCGTCTGGCGTTTCTGTATGCCCGTGTGTGGATACTGTTTGCGTGCCGTGGTGGTTGGATTGCGGGGGGTCGGTGGCGGGTGCGGGCGGCGGTAGCGGTTGATTGTCGCCGTTTTTGGTCGCGGCCGGCCGACGGTTGGTTTTGTGTCATGTTGTTTGAATACTTTGGTTTGGCTGCCTGCCGTCTTCTCGGATGTGTCTTGTCTTGTGTGTGTGTGTTCTTGGATGGAACGGGGGCGGGGGACGTTGAGATGTGGGGAAAGGGTCGGTGGCGTTGGACGTGCCTGGCTTTTTGTTTGTTTCTCTTTTCGAAACGAAGCGGCGGCCGGCCGTGTGGTTGACGGCGTCGGCCGATGGGTATTGTGCGCCGCGCCGGGGAGGGACGATGTTGATTGTTGCGCGCGCCAGCAAGCTGGCAGAGGAGAGCGGCTGTGGCGGACGGACGGGAAGTGGAAGTGGTGTTTTGTCTTTGGTTCTGTGGTTGTGGGGCGAGAGGCGACCGACAAAGTTTGCTCGCGACGGAGTGATGTTAGTGGCCCTTAAAAGGGCCGTTTTGTTTGTTTGCGTGCGCGGGCGGTGCCCAGCGGCTGGCGCGGTGTTTAGGCGCGCTCGCCGCGGATGCGGCGCGCGAGCTGGATGTCCTTGGGCATGATGGTGACGCGCTTGGCGTGGATTGCGCACAGGTTGGTGTCTTCGAAGAGGCCGACGAGGTAGGCCTCGCTGGCCTCCTGCAGGGCCATGACCGCGGAGCTCTGGAAGCGCAGGTCGGTCTTGAAGTCCTGGGCGATCTCGCGCACTAGGCGCTGGAATGGCAGCTTGCGGATGAGCAGCTCTGTGCTCTTCTGGTAGCGCCTGATTTCTCGCAGGGCGACGGTGCCCGGCCTGTAGCGGTGGGGCTTCTTGACGCCGCCGGTGGCGGGCGCTCTTCCTCGCCGCCTTGGTGGCGAGCTGTTTGCGCGGCGCCTTTCCGCCGGTGGACTTGCGGGCCGTTTGCTTTGTGCGGGCCATAGCGGTAGCGGTTAGCGGAGCGGCGTGGAGGCGAGGTGCTGCGTCGGGTGCTGCCTTGACGAGACGGGCGCGCGCCAGCGGCCGTGGTGCGCTTATATGCCCTCGGTTGCGCGTGGTGGGGGGAGGGCGGGCCAGAGTCTATATAGGGGGGCTGGCGCGTGCGCCGGGCGCAGAGGCAGAGAGAGTCGAGTCAGCGATGCCACGCGGGACGGACGCGTGTGTCGAGCGCTCCGCTCCGCAGCTCGCTGCAGTAACGACGACGACCGACTCAGCGGACAGGGCCGCGTCCCTGCACGCTGCGAGAGGCGTGTCGAGCACCTCGGATGTACGCCCGCGTTTTCCCGAGTGTGCTCCCCCTCAATTAGATGTCGCGACCGGTATGCATCGCCGCAGTAGCGTTCCACTGGACACCCTCGCGACCGAAACCGTGTTCCCGGACGACCCGGGTGTTCCGCGCGCGTTGAAATCGAGTGCATCAAACGCGACGCAGCTTCCGGAGCAGCCGGCAGGCGACTCCGAGACGCAGTCCCCACATGAGGCGCTGCAGACCTTAGTGAGCATGCTACCATCTGCAACTACAAATCGTGCAGAACCGATGGAGCAGGAAGCTGCCACTAACCAGTGCGAGGAGGTCGTCTCTCGCAAACGCGCGAACACCGACGACGCAGGATCAGAGGTACAAAAGTACCTCAAGAAGAAAAACGGCAGCGAACACCAGCAGCCCGCCACAAAGCGCGACCGGCGCATCGCACGCCCGCGTAGCACAACCGGCGAGGACGGCTTTGTCAGGCCGAAGAAAACCGCCAGACCAGCTCCAGCAGCAGCTACACAGCAGCCTATCAGCACCGCAAATCTGTTCGATGCCCTCTCAGACAGCGAGGAGGAAGAAGAACAGGCCAGCAGTGTTAGACAAGGACGTGCTCCACCGCCAATAGTGTTGGAGTACGATAAGGACTACCGCAGCCTGCAGATCACACTGAACGCAGTGCTCGGTAGAAACAATTATCGTGTGTGCGTAAGCGGCGACTCAGTGTACAAAGTGCGCGTGCAGACCACAGAACTATATAACAAACTACACAATGTTGCTAGAAGCCAGGGACTGCGTTACTATACTTTTGCAGCCACCAGAAAGCGGCCTTTGAAGGTCGTATTCAAGAGAGTTCCTATGAAGTACTCTTGCGACCACATCAAGGAAGACCTCGAGGAGCTAGGTTATGTTGTTCACTCGGTCGTGAAAATGAGGGACCCGAAAACAAATCGTCGCGGCCCTCTAGTGCTCATCACAGCGGACAACACGGAGAAAAACCGTGAGTTATATACATTAAAAATGCTAGGCGCGTGTGAAATCACTGTCGAGAACTTACGCAGTAGCGGAGGACACGCGCAGTGTTTCAGGTGCCTTCAGCCAGGACACGTGGAAAGACACTGCGGCATGAAGGAGTATTGCATACGATGTGCGGAACCTCATGCCACGAATGCGTGCGACAAGGCCGGCGAGCCGTACAAAGACTTTCCGGCGAAGTGTAAGCTGTGTGGTGGACCGCATGTTGCTACATATCGCGGCTGCCCACGGCACAAGGAGTTTCAGGCCCGTCTCCGCACAGCACAGGCGAAGAACAAAGCGGCTGTTTCGGCGGGAAACGCCCGAGTGGCGGGAAACGCCAGCGCGGGACCGGAAGCAGGAACAAAGAGCGGCCGTCGCCGCCGAGGTCGTCGCAGAAGGTCAAGGTACTCTGCGCCACGCCCAGGTAACGTCCCACCACGACAGATGGCAGAGCGTCCAGCAGCGCAGCCGAAAGCAGCCCGCGTCCAAAATGGCGGCCAAGCCCCGCCTAACAGGGACGCGAGCACAATAGCAGCAGCCGGTGCGCAGCGCGAGGCTCAGGTAGTCCCGCCGCCCGCGCAGCCGGCCGTGAACAATGGCGGCCCACCGGCCCCGGACAATGGCAGCCAGGCCCCTACCGCGGCGGCCACCACGCCGCAACGACCAATCACCGGACAACGCAGCACGCAGGTAGCCGCGCCACGCCGCAGCCCGGAGGCCAACCAGAGCGCGCGCCGCTGGGAAGCTCCAGCGCCCTCCGCACAAAATGGTGGGCAGGAGGCACCGCAACTGGCCGACTTCCCGGCCCTGCGCGAACGCCGACGCCCTGGCAGGACCGAGCAAGACACCCGCCATTTTGTCGACAGCAGCAATGGCGGACAGCACGCCGACCGCCATGACGGAAGCGGCCGCTGCTGTACAACACAAGCCGACCGCCACGACGCCGTCGGCAGTTTGAGCGCCGCCTATGAGCGCATGCTGGCGTCGATGGAGCAGCGCATGTTCGCGATGATGGAGAAGTTCATGTCAATAGTCGCGAACATGATCGGCGAGCTCCCAGCCAAGATGACGGCCGCACTACAGCAGGCAATCCAGTTCAACGCATCCCAGCAACATGGCCCGACAAATTAAAGTGTGCCTATGGAATGCCCGCGGCCTCCGCGAGCAGGCCGCCGAATTTCGCGAACTTTTGAGACGCGAGAACATAGACGTCTGCCTCCTAACGGAAACGTTCCTCAAGCCAGGCGTCAGAGTAGGCGTTGCTAACTACACCTGCCACCGCAACGATCGACTCACAAGAGGTGGGGGAACGGCAATTTACATTCGCCGCTCCTTCAAACACCACCAGGTCCACATCCCGCCGCTGGAGGCCGTCGAAGCAACAGTCGTAGCTGTCGAGACCGCGCACGGCAAAATCACCCTCGGTGCTATCTACAAACCGCCGAACAAACAAATCGGGGAAGACCTAAATAAGTTGCTATCGCTCCCAGGCAGACTCCTGCTTGGAGGCGACTACAACTCCAAAAACCAAGTATGGCACTCGAGGGTAACAACTCCAAACGGAAGACGCCTTCAACGACTCGTCGAGCGCCATGGCGCCGTTGTTGTCGCACCCCACGAGCCTACAATTTTTCCGTCGAGAGGCGCGCCGGACATAATCGACGTCATGATTAACAAAGGCGTCCGACAAAATATCACCGCCAGTACAAGGACCTTACTGAACTCGGACCATGCACCGGTGATCTTCGAGATAGAATCCGAGCTTGCACCTCAAACTCGGCGCGGACTCGACCTGCGCGGCATAAACTGGGAGCGTTTCCGTGAAAACATCGAGGGCGCACTGGAACGACTCCCAAGCCCGGCCGAACACGGAGCAAGCGCCGCCTTAGAACACCTGACACGCAGCGTAGTGGACGCTGCGGAGGAAGCCACACCGGCCAGGCGAGAAGCAGACCAGCAGAGCTTCAAACCGAGTAGATTGCCCCGTCACCTGGAAGAAGCGATCAGCGCGAAAAACAGACTCGCCAGGGAATGGCAAAGAACGCGCAATCCGGCAATCAAGCGGTCGCTCAACAGGATGCGCCGCGAAATCAAAGCCGCGGCCGAAGAGCACCGGATCCAGGAGTGGGCGGCGAAAATCTCTTCACTAAACACCGAAGATGGTTCGGCCTGGAAGACAACCAAGTGCTTCCTCCGCCGGACGATGAAAATCCCGCCCCTCCAAGTAGGTGACGACTTCGTTAGCGAGCCGAACGCGAAGGCCAATGCCCTAGCCGACGCGTTCGCCGCTAACTTTACGCCAGTCAACGACCCCATCGACGCAGCACACGTACAACTCGTCAGGGAACGCCTACCGCGTTTCCTTAGAGCAAGGGACCCTGAGGACAACATCACTCCCATCGCTCCGAACGAGGTGAAAGTAGTGCTGCGCCAACTTCCGGGCCGCAAAGCCGCCGGCCACGACCGCATCACCAACGCCCTCCTGAAGCAACTCCCGGACATGGCTGTCGAGAGAATCACCGAAATCTTCAACGAGGTGCTGAAGTCTGAAGAGTTCCCGAGCGCCTGGAAGCATGCTGAGGTAGTCGCGCTGCCCAAGCCCGGCAAGGACATCCGGATGGCGAAAAACTACAGACCAATCAGCCTGCTACCGACGCTCTCAAAACTCTTCGAAAAACTCTACCTGACACGGCTGCTACGCCACGTCAACGCAGAGGGGCTCCTACCAGACGAACAATTTGGGTTCAGGAGTGAGCACTCAACGACTCAGCAAGTGTTACGACTTGCGGAAGAGGCATTCGCAGCCGTCGACCGACGCGAGTACTTCGGCGCTCTTATGCTCGACGTGTCACGCGCCTTTGACTCAGTGTGGCACGATGGCCTCCTGTATAAGCTACTTATGCTGGGGGTTCCCGTGTCACATGTGAGTCTCCTGCAGAGCTATCTGCAGGACAGGACGTTTCACGTTCGGGCAGACAGTGGAATTTCCACGGAGCGCCGGATACTCGCGGGTGTACCACAAGGCTCGGTCGTCGGCCCGATCCTCTATTCACTGTACACGTCGGACCTCCCGCGAGTAGAGCCTGCCAAACTGGCTCTCTACGCCGACGATACCGCTGTATACAGCCGCAGCAACCGAGTCCACACTCTGCAGCGGCGTCTACAGACGGCAACAACGGCCCTCGAGGAGTGGGCCACAACATGGCGCCTGGCCTACAACCCAGAAAAGAGCCAGGCACTAATCGTCGCGCTGCGCCCAGTTCCTCAAGGCGCGCCACAGCTGACAGTCCGTGGAAGGGCAGTACCATGGAGCAACAGCGCCAAATATCTTGGCGTCACGTTCGACAGTCGTCTCACGTGGCGCCAACACATAGAAGAGGTGAGGAGGAAGGCACTGGGACGGCTACGCCTCCTATACCCAGTCATCAACCCCACCTCAACCTTACCAGAAGATCTAGGTCTCACGCTCTACAAGGCAACCGTCAGGCCGCTGTTTGACTACGCAGCGGTCGTATGGGGCAACGCAGCTGAGACCAACATCCGCCGCCTTCAAAGAGTGCAAAACAGAGCTTTGAGGGCGGTACTACACCTCCCACCGGACTTCAACACGGAGGAACTCCACGTCATCGCGGACGTCCCTACACTCCGACAGCGGTTCCAGAGAGCCGCGCAAACTTTCTACGAAAAGACCGCGAACTCGCGCAACCCATTGGTGCGAGAACTCGGCCGAAGACCACACTGGCGCGCAACTCTGCGCTGGCCAGACTTACTTCGCCATCAGCAAGATTGAGCCGAAGTAAAGACATTCACAAAACAGTGTTCATAGTGCAGAACAGGATATAGACAATAAGAAAAGACTTTCCCTAGATGTAAGATATAGACGTTAGAAGGAACAGCGCCAATGGCGCTACAGACTTCTACAATAGCATGGAGACGCAGTCCACTGCGTCCCACGACATTGCACAGTCGGCCGGGCGCAGGCAGGCACGCCCGAGTTAGCGATGCCGAGCGAGACGGACGCACGCGCCGAGCGCTCCGCTCCAGAGGCCGCTAATGCGTCTCCGACAGCTCCAGCGGACAGGGCCGCGTCCCTGCACGCTAACGGGGTCGAGTCGAGTACGTCAGATTCGCTACGGAGCGTCTCTAATAGTACTCCTCCCTCAACGAGCGTCGACCGTGCTCACGCCTATCGCGTCACTCGCGTAAGTGAAACCGCGCTTTCGATATCTAGCGAGTGTTGTGCGTCGTTGCAGCTGCCGCTGGAGACGCCTGTGGACGTCCCCACCGCGCAGCAGGACATCGACGAAGCACTCCAGCATCTGGTGAGTCTCATGCCGCAAGCAGCCGCTGCACCCCTCGGAGTCGACTCCGATAACGACGAAGAGGAAATGCAGACGGAGCAGACATCGGCAGGCTCACAAGCGTCAACGTCGCGCGCCTCGAGGAAGAGGCAGAAGTCCGACGACGACTCCTCAGCCCCGGACGCGCGCAAGTTCCGCAAGGAAAACGCGCTAAACGGCACCAAAACCGGGACGAAAATTCGCCGCCGCACGCTGAAGTCCAAAGTGGACAACGACGGCTTCGTAGCTCCCACGAAGACCGCAAAAGCCACACGACAACCGACAGCAGCACCAGTAGGCACGAGCAACAGCTTCCAAGCACTAAGTGACTCGGAAGACGAGGAGCTGACTCTGCCACCGCTGCAGCAGCGTCGCGCACCGCCGCCGCTTATAGTGAAGTTTGAACGCCACTTTCGTGAGCTGCAGAACGCTCTGAACTTGCTGATTGGAAGGGACAGCTACACCATCAGCACGTCAGGCGATGACCTTCACAAAGTGAAGGTGAAAACCACCGAACACTTTGTGAAACTCAGCGAGGAATGCACCAGACGGGGCTGGAATTTCTACACCTTCAGCTCCAACAGGAAGAAGCCCCTGAAGGTTGTATTTCGAAAAATCCCTCGCACCTTAAAGCCGGAAGAGGTGAAGGAAGATCTGGAACAAATGGGCTACTGCGTCGAGGAAGTCATAAGAATGAAACTTCATCGCACCAAGGGACGCAACCCGCTCTTCCTGGTAATTGCAAGCAACACGGCGGAAAACCGGAAGCTTTTCCAACTCAAGCGGATAGGCAACTTGGAAGTGTGTGCAGAAGTGCTACGCAACAAAGCTGCATACGCTCAGTGCTTTCGCTGCCTGGAACTCGGCCACTCGACTAAGTACTGTGGAATGCCCGAGTATTGTGTTAAGTGCGGTGAGCAACACGCCACCGAAGCGTGTGCTAAAACTGGTGTACCACACAAAGACTTTACGCCCAAGTGCAAACTCTGTGGCGAAGAGCACTGCGCAAATTATAGAGGCTGCACAAGACACAAAACGTTTGCGGCTCGCGCCCGCGGAAACGAAACGCAGCAGCGAAGAGTTTCGGCGGGAACGTCGCACCCACGTGGAGCCCCAACGCACAGCCAGACAAAGAGGAGACGAGGCCGCCGAGGCCGCGCATCCGGCCGACCACATTCCGAGGCGGTCGTCAACCTCGCCCAGCAGCGCGGGAACTCCGACGCCCGGAACAAAGAGCGGCAGCAACCCCACAGGCAGCCGCAGAACGCCCCACCGGCAATGGAGCGCGATGGCGGACAGACTCCGCCCGCCGCCTCACAGCAGGTACAAGCGCGCCTTCACGCAGCACCGGCCGCAGCCAACCAGGCCGCAGGCCCGCCTTCCCCGCCGCAGCGAGCCGCGCCATTGGCGGCCCAGCCGCAGGTAGTTCCCCCGCCTGCGCCCCTACCTCGGCAATCAGCTCCTACCACTGCGCCTCGCCGTAACGGAGCGGACCAATCAGCGCCGCCCGTCCCGGACCGGTCCAGCATGGCCGACTTCCCTGAACCGCGATGGCGTCGGCAGCGGCCAATCACCGGCCAGCAGCCTGCTCCAGCAGCCCACACCAACGGCGCCCAGCAGCGCAGCGGCAACCGGACCACTGGCGACGGCCATACTGTCGGCCCCCGACAAAATGGCGTACACACCGACCGCCATGATGTCGGCCCCCGACAGGATGGCGACCGCATCGACCGTCTCCTTGACACGATGCAACTAATGATGGCTCGCGTGACCGAGCTGATGGCCGCAGTACAGCAAGTACTCGCCATAGCCTCTTCCACCGCCCATCATGCCTGAAAACCCAAGAAGCCTCAGGGTCTGCGTATTCAACGCCAATGGCCTGAAAACGCAGGACGGTGAATTCCGGCAGTTTCTGCGCGACGAGGACATAGACATCTGCCTCGTCGCGGAAACTCACCTAAAGCCAGGCGTACGAGTCGGCGTCGCTAATTACGTCTGCCACCGCTACGACAGGCCGACTGCAGGAGGTGGGACGGCCGTTTACGTTCGGCGTTCCATCAGACACCATCGGGTTCCCGTGCCAGAACTGACGTCGACTGAAGCAGCCGCAGTCGCAGTCGACACTGTGCACGGCAGGATAACCTTCTGTGCTGTCTACAGGCCGCCGCGTGGACAACTAGATGTCGCGGACGCCAACAAACTCCTGTCCCTCCAAGGAAACCTTATACTTGGGGGCGACTGGAACGCGAAGCACGCGGCATGGAATAGCCGCCTTACGAACACCAGCGGCAGACGGCTACAACGCATAATAGAGCGTCACGACGCCGTCGCAGTAGGCCCACACGACGCCACCATCTATCCAGCACGCGGACGGGAGGACGTGTTGGACTTTATTATAATGAAGGGCATACGGCAGCAAGTGGCGGCCAGCACTCGAACGGCACTCGCGTCCGATCACTTGCCAGTCATCTTCCTGCTCAACGCCGACGTAATGCCGTTGCAACGCAGAGGACTCGACCTACGAGGTATAAATTGGGAAGAGTACCGAGCGAACGTCACGGAAGCCCTCACGACACTCCCCGACGTCGACGTCGAAGGCGTGGACGCCGCACTACAGCACCTGTCTCAAGCCCTCACAGATGCAGCCACGGCCGCAACACCCGCGAGGCGTCCAGCGGAGGAAGTTCACCTCCCTCACCAGCTCCCGCAACGCATCCGAGACGCCATAGCAGCTAAAAACAGGCTGCAGCGAGAGTGGCAGCTCACGCGAAACCCGCGCACCAAGCGAGAATTAAATCGGATGCGCCGCCACATCAGGGCGGATGTGGATGCGCATCGAAACGCTGAGTGGGCTGCAAAAATAGGGCAACTTAACGTCGAGGACGGGTCGGCGTGGAAGTCCATGAAAAGCTTCCTACGCCGCACGCAGCCCATACCGCCTCTGCTAGTGGGTAACAGGTTTGTTAGCGAACCAGACGCCAAGGCTAACGCATTGGCTGATGCTTTCGCTGCAAACTTTACCCCTATGGAGGACCCAATAGACGAGGAACACGTCCGACTCGTAGCAGACCGTCTTCCAGTCTTCCTACGTGAACGCGCAGAGGACGACGAGATTCAGCCTGTCTCGTCGGAAGAAGTGCAACTACAGCTTCGCCACCTTCAGCCCAAGAAAGCAGGCGGAGCAGACAACATTACAAACCTAATGCTGAAGCAGCTTCCCGACGCCGCAGCACAACATCTTGCGGCCATCTTTAACGGGATTCTGCGCTCCAGCGCGTTTCCAGCCTGTTGGAAGCATGCTGAGGTAGTCGCCTTGCCGAAGCCGGGGAAGGACGCACGCATTGCGAACAACTACCGGCCCATCAGCCTTCTACCAGCAACTTCCAAGGTCTTCGAAAGGTTGTACCTGGTCCGCCTGCTGGCGCATGTAAACGCCGAAGGAATTCTCCCTGACGAGCAGTTCGGGTTCCGTCGGGAACACGCGACGACGCACCAGCTGCTCCGCCTGACGGAGGAAGCGTTCGGAGCCGTTGATCGACGCAAGTATTTCGGCGCTCTCTTGCTGGACGTGTCTCGTGCCTTTGACTCCGTGTGGCATGACGGCCTCCTGTTCAAGCTTCTTGTGCAGGGGGTACCTGTGTCGCACGTAAGGCTCCTGCAGAGCTACCTGCAGGAAAGGACGTTTCACGTCCGTGCTTCCAGTGGAATTTCCACGGAGCGCCGTATACTTGCGGGTGTACCTCAAGGCTCGGTCATCGGTCCGACGCTGTACTCCCTCTATACCGCCGACCTGCCACGCACGAACCGCGTCCAGACGGCACTATATGCCGACGATACGGCGATCTACAGTAGCAGCTGGAGCGTCGACGTCTTGCAGCGGCGTCTACAGGCAGCCACCGACGAGCTCTCGGAGTGGGCTAGAAAGTGGCGCCTCGCCTACAACGGAGACAAGAGCCAGGCGATAATCGTCACAAATCGCCCCCTCCGTCAAGACGCGCCGACAGTATCGGTGAGTGGTGTGCCAGTACCTTGGAACCGCACCGCCAAGTACTTAGGCGTTACTTTAGACCGGCGTCTCACATGGCAGCAACATATAGAAGCAACCAGAGGAAAGGCACTGGGTAGATTAAGGCTGCTCTACCCAGTGCTCAACCCCACGACAACGCTGCCAGAAGACGTCGGTCTTACGCTGTACAAGGCCGCCATTCGACCGCTGCTGGAGTACGCCGCAGTCGTGTGGGGCAACACGGCTGAAACCAACCTCAAACGCCTGCAAACAATACAGAACAGGGCGTTGCGTCTTGCACTGCATCTACCCAAGGACTTCCCCACAGAGGAACTCCACCATGTCGCTGGAATCAAGCCGCTGCGGCAAAGATTCCGAGAAACAGCGACGACTTTCTATGAAAAGGCCGAGAGGTCAACCAATCAACTGGTTAGAGGACTCGGCCACCGGCCACACTGGCGAGCGTCCCTTCGCTGGCCAGACTTGCTGCGTCAGTAACCACGCAGCATACCTTAACACGAAGTCCGCAGTGCAGGACAGCATAAGAAGACATAAGCCTACCCCATAACTAAGACTCTGCCTATTGTAGGAAAAATAGCGAAAGGCTATTAGAAACTACAACCTCGTCACGTGGAACAAACACGCATGTTCCACACATTAGCACACCTGGCGCCGGGCGCAGACCGTAGCCGACTCGCTAGCGCCGGGTGAGGAGCCAGCCGCTGCAGCAGACGTTTTGCTTGCCTTGAGCTTTTTTTGAGGATTTAGAAGAGATGACTGGCCGCGGCAAGGGAGGAAAGGGGCTCGGCAAGGGTGGCGCCAAGCGGCACCGCAAGGTGTTGCGCGACAACATCCAGGGCATCACGAAGCCCGCGATCCGCCGCCTGGCTCGCAGGGGCGGCGTGAAGCGCATCTCTGGTCTGATCTACGAGGAGACCCGCGGAGTGCTGAAGGTGTTCCTGGAGAACGTGATCCGCGACGCGGTGACGTACACTGAGCACGCCAAGCGCAAGACTGTGACGGCCATGGACGTGGTGTACGCCCTGAAGAGGCAGGGGCGCACCCTGTACGGTTTCGGCGGTTAGGCGCGTCGCAGCCGGTGTGCTGTGCCGCGTTGGCCTTCCCGCGGCCGTGGGAGAGACGAAAACGGCCCTTTTCAGGGCCACCACACTGTTCGGAAATTGAAAAGTGCGAAAGAGTCTGTGTTGTTGCCTGCCTGCCTGCCTGCCTGCCTTCTTTCTTT